>NC_069501.1:856249585-856549585 GCF_027579735.1 Bombina bombina | reverse complement strand
TATATTTTGTTTAAAATCCCAGTTATACAATTCTGCACTCACATTTCTTCCTGACTGAGAGTATTTTACTAAATTTTTATTAGTTAGATCAGTGAAAGCACAAAATGAAATTTCTTTCTTTCTCCTTTTACAGAGCAGTCCGTTGTTAGAGCAATACGTAATCCATGGTGTTATTAACCCCAGGTCATTTATTGCTAAAGCCAGTTGGAGATAGCAAAAAGGCAGACAAGAAAAAAAGATTGAGTGAAAGATAGACGAGCAATAGTGACAGGGAATGTCCCCAGAAGGGAGGAATATGTTGCTGTAAAACATTTTTAAATAGAAGCGTGGGAATATCTGCAGTACAGAAATATGTTTGTTTTTGGGTGATTAGAACCACAGTTTTATTGTATGATCATTACTGCAGGTGTGGCAATTTGATTTCTATTAAAGGGACGTACACCAGATTTTTCTTTGCATAAATGTTTTGTAGATGATCCATTTATATAGCCTATCCGATAGTGGTTTTGTAAAAATGTATAGTTTTGCTTATTTTTTTAATAACATAGTGCTGATTTTCAGGCTACTAACCAAGCCCCAAAGTGTCAGTTATAGACTTTACAGACTCCTGCTGCTTCTGTTTGTCTAAAGGGCCTTTTCATATACAGGGGAGGGGAATTGTCTGCTGTTCCTGTTTTCCCAGCCCCTTTCAATGTGTGCCCCAGCATAACCTCATCAACAGTGCTAAACTGGGAGCTTCTAAATACATTTATAAAAGGTTTAATACTGGATTTTTAGATCAGTATCTGTTCATATATCTTCTTTATAGTAGTGTCTATTAAAGGGACAGTCTAGGCCAAAATAAACTTTCATGATTCAGATAGAGGATGCAATTTTAAACAACTCTCCAATTTACTTTTATCACCAATTTTGCTTTTTTCTCTTGGTATTCTTAGTTGAAAGCTTAACCTAGGAGGTTCATATGCTAATTTCTTAGACCTTGAAGGCCACCTCTTTTCAGAATGCATTTTAACAGTTTTTCACCACTAGAGGGTGTTAGTTCATGTATTTCATATAGATAACACTGTGCTTGTGCACGTGAAGTTATTTGGGAGCAGGCACTGATTGGCTATACTGCAAGTCTGTCAAAAGAAGTGAAATAAAGGGGCAGTTTGCAGAGACTTAGATACAAGATAATCACAGAGGTTAAAAGTATATTAATATAACTGTGTTGGTTATGCAAAAATGGGGAATGGATGATCTATTTTTTAAAACAATACAAATTCTGGTGTAGACTGTCCCTTTAAATGCAGTTAAATGACAATTGGTGTATACTGTCCCTTTAATATGGATATATGTAAATCTCATTCTTCAAGGTTCAATTAGGGTGTTTTTTTTTTTTTTTGCCAGAGGATCGGCAGGGCACCTTCCTTGAACCCTCTAGGCGGAGGTAAATGAAATAGTGTAGATAAGGGAATTACAGTACATCGTGCTTTAGCCATAGCCGCTTGGTTAGTGTCCGTTCTACCTGTATTTCTTTCTTTACCAGTTACATATATATATATATATATATATATATATATATATATATATATACACAGTATCTCACAAAAGTGTAAAATAGGAGAAAGAGAGGGGGGCGACTCATGTAGAATCACAAAATCAAAAGAGCCAAAGCTTATGCACTCGAGCCAAATTGGTACTCACATTTAAAATGAGCACCCCAATGTGCTAATGGAAGCAGACTGACATAATATGGTGTGTCAGTACACCCACTTCAGGATATCCCCGCCAGGTGTGTCTGTAATGGAGAGTCAAGACAACAAAGGAAACCACATGTGCAGATAAACCAAATAGATGGAACAATGGAGATAATTATGCCAAATAGGTACTTGCAACACCATATTATGTCAGTCTGCTTCCATTAACACATTGGGGTGCTTATTTTAAATGTGAGTACCAATTTGGCTTGAGTGCATAAGCTTTAGCTTTTTTGATTTGATGATTCTACCCATGAGGCGCCCCTCTCTCTCTTCTATTTTACAGTTTTTCCAGTATCTTCTGTGAAGAGGAGTACAGCCATCATTCACACTGAGGACATACCTGATTTTTTGCACTACCATAGTGACTTTCAACATGGGACTTTGATATAATTGTATGTTAATAGGTACAAGTGCCATATATTGAATGAGCTGTGTATGTTGTTTTTTTAAGTTGTACTGTGTATATATAGTGTATGCGCCCTCTCTTGTCTTTGATATCTCACAAAAGTGAGTACACCCCTCAAATTTTTGTGAATATTTTATTATATCTTTTCATGTGACATCACTGAAGAAATGACACTTTGCTACAATGTAAAGTAGTGAGTGTACAGCCTGTATAACAGTGTAAATTTGCTGTCCCCTCAAAATAACAACACACAGCCATTAATGTCTAAACTGTTGGCAACAAAAGTGAGTACACCCTAAGTGGAAATGTCTAAATTGGGCCCAATTAGCCATTTTCCCTCCCCGGTGTCATATAACTCGTTAGTGTTACAAGGTCTCAGGTGTGAATGGGGAGCAAGTGTGTTAAATTTGGTGTTATCTCTCTCACACTCTCATACTGGTCACTGGAGGTTCAACATGGCACCTCATGGCAAAAAACTCTCTGAGGATCTGAAAAAAAGCGTTGTTGCTCTACATAAAGATGGCCTCTACTATAAGAAGATTGCCAAGACCCTAAAACTGGGGCTGCAGCACGGTGGGCAAGACCATACAGTGGTTTCACAGGACAGGTTCCACTCAGAACAGGCCTCGCCATGGTTGACCAAAGAAGTTGAGTGCACGTGCTAAGCATCATATCCAGAGGTTGTCTTTGGGAAATAGACGTATGAGTGCTGCCAGCATTGCTGCAAAGGTTGAAGGGGTGGGGGGTCAGCCTGTCGGTGCCCAGATCATACGCCGCACACTGTATCAAATTGGTCTGCATGGCTGTCGTCTCCGAAGGAAGCCTCTTCTAAAGATGATGCACAAGAAAGCCCGCAAACAGTTTGCTGAAGACAAGCAGACTAAGGACATGGATTACTGGAACCATGTCCTGTGGTCCGATGAGACCATGATAAACCTATTTGGTTTAGATGGCGTCAAGCGTGTGTGGCGGCAACCAGGTGAGGAGTACAAAGACAAGTGTGTCTTGCCTACAGTCAAGCATGGTGGTGGGAGTGTTATGGTCTGGGCCTGCATGAGTGCTGCCGGCACTGGGGAGCTACAGTTCATTGAGGGAACCATGAATGCCAACATGTACAGTGACATACTGAAGCAGAGCATGATCCCCTCCCTTCGGAGACTGGGCCACAGGGCAGTTTTCCAACATGATAACGACCCCAAATACACCTCCAAGACGACCACTGCCTTGCTAAGGAAGCTGAGGGTAAAGGTGATGGACTGACCAAGCATGTCTCCAGACCTAAACCCTATTAAGCATCTGTGGGGCATCCACCAGCTCTGTGATGTCGTCATGGAGGAGTGGAAGAGGACTGGCAACCTGTGAAGCTCTGGTGCTTAAGAGGGTTAAGGCAGTGCTGGAAAATAATGGTGGTAACACAAAATATTGACACTTTGGGCCCAATTTGGACATTTCCACTTAGGGGTGTACTCACTTTTGTTGCCAACGGTTTAGACATTAATGGCTGTGTGTTGAGTTATTTTGATGGCCAGCAAATTGACACTGTTATAAAGGCTGTACACTCAGTACTTTACATTGTAGCAAAGTGTTTTTTCTTCAGTGTTGTCACATGAAAATATATAATAAAATATTTACAAAAATGTGAGGGGTGTGCTCACTTTTGTGAGATACTGTGCGTTTAATGTGTGTGTGTGTATATATATATATATATATATATATATATATATATATATTGTGTGTATATATATATATATATATATATATATATATATATATATATAGTATATATATTTATATATACACATACAAACATATTATATGTATTTATAGGTATGAATATGTATTTATAGGCATTTATCCAAACTGCTTGGGACTGAAAAAGGTTTGGATGCATGCCAGAATATTTGTATCTGTGAAATGGGACTACTTGGAGGGGATATCTGATGTCATTTAGGCAATATTTACATGTCATGATACAGGTTATACATGCAACCTAAAGGTAGATATGTTTTGTATGCATAGTACCATCAGAAAGCTTGTACAGTATTGTAATTAGAAAGGTAATGTTGTTGCTTTAAATTAATATAAACTGTAATTTCTTTCATGTAATTAGCAAGAGTCCATGAGCTAGTGACGTATGGGATATACATTCCTACCAGGAGGGGCAAAGTTTCCCAAACCTCAAAATGCCTATAAATACACCCCTCACCACACCCACAAATCAGTTTTACAAACTTTGCCTCCTATGGAGGTGGTGAAGTAAGTTTGTGCTAGATTCTACGTTGATATGCGCTCCGCAGCAGGTTGGAGCCCGGTTTTCCACTCAGCGTGCAGTGAATGTCAGAGGGATGTGAGGAGAGTATTGCCTATTCGAATTCAATGATCTCCTTCTACGGGGTCTATTTCATAGGTTCTCTGTTATCGGTCGTAGAGATTCATCTCTTACCTCCCTTTTCAGATCGACGATATACTCTTATATATACCATTACCTCTACTGATTCTCGTTTCAGTACTGGTTTGGCTTTCTACTACTTGTAGATGAGTGTCCTGGGGTAAGTAAGTCTTATTTTCTGTGACACTCTAAGCTATGGTTGGGCACTTTTATATAAAGTTCTAAATATATGTGTTCAAACATTTATTTGCCTTGACTCAGGATGTTCAACGTTCCTTATTTCAGACAGTCAGTTTCATATTTGGGATAATGCATATGGATTAATCAATTTTTTTCTTAAAATTTGACTTTTTCCCTGAGGGCTATTAAGCTCGCGGGGGCTGAAAATGCTTCATTTTATTGCGTCATTCTTGGCGCGGACTTTTTTGGCGCAAAATTTTTTTCTGTTTCCGGCGTCATACGTGTCGCCGGAAGTTGCGTCATTTTTTTGACGTTTTTTTGCGCCAAAAGTGTCGGCGTTCCGGATGTGGCGTCATTTTTGGCGCCAAAAGCATTTAGGCGCCAAATAATGTGGGCGTCTTTTTTGGCGCTAAAAAATATGGGCGTCACTATTGTCTCCACATTATTTAAGTCTCATTATTTATTGCTTCTGGTTGCTAGAAGCTTGTTCAATGGCATTTTTTTCCCCATTCCTGAAACTGTCATTTAAGGAATTTGATCAATTTTGCTTTATATGTTGTTTTTTCTATTACATATTGCAAGATGTCTCCGTTTGTCCCTGAGTCAGAAGCCACTTCTGGAAAAATGCTTAACTGAGTTTCAGTTCTACCAAAGCTAAGTTCATTTATTTTAAATGTTATAAATGTTTATCTTTAGCTATAGTTTGTATTAAGTTATTATGATATACTTTTACATGCAGATTCCATTAGTATTTATGCTTTATACATTTCCATTCTTAAGTACAAGAAATGTTTAGAAGATTTATAAGAAATCTTTTTTCTGATTAAGGCTTTGTCTGACTTCGTGCCTTCTAATAAAATTTTTAGGTCTTTTTCACTTCTTTTTTAATTATTGAAGTTTCAAATGACCAACAACATACTGATTTATCCTTCTCTGATGATATTTTTTTCTCTTTCAGAAATTCTCTTCATCAGATATTGACACTAACAAATCTACTTTTTTATATAATTTTTTTATTATTAAAGTACATTTGTTCTTTGTTGAAGAGGTATTGATTATTTTGGATATTAAGGTAACTAGTTCTTTTAAACTAGCTGACACTATTTCTGCCTTTTTATTCTTCTGTGATTTCAGAGGTTTTCCTTCCAATTCCCCATACTAGGGAATGGAATAGGCTGAGAATTTTCTTTTATTTTTAAACTATATTCTTTGTCAGCAGTTAAATTTAATTTGGAGGGTTCTTCAATTTATTGGAGCTATCTCTACTCCTACTAATTATGCTATTGTTGTTATAGCAAAATAGTATTTATTTCTCCAACATAGGTGTGTCCGGTCCACGGCGTCATCCTTACTTGTGGGATATTCTCTTCTCCAACAGTAAATGGCAAAGAGCCCAGCAAAGCTGGTCACATGATCCCTCCTAGGCTCCGCCTACCCCAGTCATTCTCTTTGCCGTTGCACAGGCAACATCTCCACGGAGATGGCTAAGAGTTTTTTGGTGTTTAAATGTAGTTTTATTCTTCAATCAAGAGTTTGTTATTTTAAAATAGTGCTGGTATGTACTATTTACTCTGAAACAGAAAAGAGATGAAGATTTCTGTTTGTAAGAGGAAAATGATTTTAGCAACCGTTACTAAAATCGATGGCTGTTTCCACACAGGACTGTTGAGATGAATTAACTTCAGTTGGGGGAAACAGTGGGCAGACTTTTGCTGCTTGAGGTATGACACATTTCTAACTAGACTTTGTAATGCTGGAAGCTGTCATTTTCCCTATGGGAACCGGTAAGCCATTTTCTTAGTTTAGTATAAGAATAAAGGGCTTCACAAGGGCTTTAAAGACTGGTAGACATTTTTCTGGGCTAAAACGATTACTTTATAAGTATATTTAGTGGATTATAACTATAAATAGTTCTTTTAATCTTGGGGATGTATTAAAAAAACGGCAGGCACTGTATTGGACACCTTTTTCACTGGGGGCCTTTTCTAGTCATAGGCAGAGCCTCATTTTCGCGCCACTAATGCGCAGTTGTTTTTGGAAAGCAAGGCATGCAGATGCATGTGTGAGGAGCTAAGAACCACTGAAAAAGCTTATTGAAGGCGTCATTTGGTATCTTATTCCCCTCTGGGCTTGGTTGGGTCTCAGCAAAGCAGATACCAGGGACTGTGTAGGGGTTAAATGTAAAGACGGCTCCGGTTCCGTTATTTTAAGAGTTAAAGCTTTCAAATTTGGTGTGCAATACTTTTAAGGCTTTAAGACACTGTGGTGAAACTTTGGTGAATTTTGAACAATTCCTTCATACTTTTTCACATATTCAGTAATAAAGTGTGTTCAGTTTAAAATTTAAAGTGACAGTAACGGTTTTATTTTAAAACGTTTTTTGTGCTTTGTTATCAAGTTTATGCCTGTTAACATGTCTGAACCATCAGATAGACGATGTTCTGTATGTTTGGAAGCCAAGGTTCCTCCCCATTTAAATATATGTGATGTATGTGACATAGTGTCCAAACAAAGTAGGGACAATGATGCCACTGATAATGATGTTGCCCAAAATGATTCCTCAAGCGAGGGGAGTAAGCATGGTACTGCATCATCCCCTTCTGTGTCTACACCAGTCTTGCCCACACAAGAGGCCCCTAGTACATCTAGTGCGCCAATCCTTCTTACTATGCAACAATTAACGGCTGTAATGGATAATTCTATTAAAAACATTTTGTCCAAAATGCCCACTTATCAGAGAAAGCGCGATTGCTCTGTTTTAGATACTGAAGAGCATGAGGACGCTGATGATAATGGTTCTGACATACCCTCACACCAATCTGAAGGGGCCAGGAGGGAGGTTTTGTCTGAGGGAGAAATTTCAGATTCAGGAAAAATTTCTCAACAAGCTGAACCTGATGTTATTACTTTTAAATTTAAATTAGAACATCTCCGCGCTCTGCTTAAGGAGGTGTTATCTACTCTGGATGATTGTGACAATTTGGTCATTCCAGAGAAGTTATGTAAGATGGACAAGTTCCTAGAGGTCCCGGTGCCCCCCGATGCTTTTCCTATACCCAAGCGGGTGGCGGACATTGTAAATAAGGAATGGGAAAGGCCCGGCATACCTTTTGTTCCTCCCCCTATTTTTTAAAAATTATTTCCTATGGTCGACCCCAGAAAGGACTTATGGCAGACAGTCCCCAAGGTCGAGGGGGCGGTTTCTACTCTAAACAAACGCACTACTATCCCTATAGAAGATAGTTGTGCTTTCAAAGATCCTATGGATAAAAAATTAATTTGCTTAAAAAGATGTTTGTTCAGCAAGGTTACCTTCTACAACCAATTTCATGCATTGTTCCTGTCACTACAGCAGCGTGTTTCTGGTTCGAAGAACTAGAAAAGTCGCTCAATAAAGACTCTTCGTATGAGGAGGTTATGGACAGAGTTCAAGCACTTAAATTGGCTAACTCTTTTATCTTAGACGCCACTTTGCAATTAGCTAGATTAGCGGCGAAAAATTCAGGTTTTGCTATTGTGGCGCGCAGAGCGCTTTGGCTAAAGTCTTGGTCAGCGGATGTGTCCTCCAAGAACAAATTGCTTAACATCCCTTTCAAAGGTAAAACGCTGTTTGGCCCTGACTTGAAAGAGATTATTTCAGACATCACTGGGGGAAAGGGCCACGCCCTTCCTCAGGATAGGTCTTTTAAGGCTAAAAATAAGCCAAATTTTCGTCCCTTTCGCAGAAACGGACCAGCCTCAAATTCTACACCCTCTAAGCAAGAGGGTAATAGTTCTCAAACCAAACCAGCCTGGAGACCGATGCAAGGCTGGAACAAGGGTAAGCAGGCCAAGAAACCTGCCACTGCTACTAAAACAGCATGAAGTGTTGGCCCCCGATCCGGGACCGGATCTGGTGGGGGGCAGACTCTCTCTCTTTGCTCAGGCTTGGGCAAGAGATGTTCAGGATCCTTGGGCGCTAGAAATAGTTTCTCAAGGTTATCTCCTGGAATTCAAGGAACTACCCCCAAGGGGGAGGTTCCACAGGTCTCAATTGTCTTCAAACCAAATAAAAAGACAGGCATTCTTACATTGTGTAGAAGACCTGGTAAGAATGGGAGTGATTCATCCTGTTCCATTAGGAGAACAAGGGATGGGGTTTTACTCCAATCTGTTCATAGTTCCCAAAAAAGAAGGAACATTCAGACCAATTTTAGATCTCAAGATTCTAAACAAATTTCTCAGGGTTCCATCGTTCAAGATGGAAACCATTCGAACAATTCTTCCTACCATCCAGGAAGGTCAATTCATGACCACGGTGGATTTAAAGGATGCGTATCTACATATTCCTATCCACAAGGAACATCATCGGTTCCTAAGGTTCGCCTTTCTGGACAAGCATTACCAGTTTGTGGCACTTCCATTCGGATTAGCCACTGCTCCAAGGATTTTCACAAAGGTACTAGGGTCCCTTCTAGCGGTGCTAAGACCAAGGGGCATTGCAGTAGTACCTTACTTGGACGACATACTGATTCAAGCGTCGTCTCTGTCAAAAGCAAAGGCTCATACGGACATTGTCCTAGCCTTTCTCAGATCTCACGGGTGGAAAGTGAACATAGAAAAAAGTTCTCTGTCCCCGTCAACAAGAGTTCCCTTCTTGGGAACAATAATAGACTCCTTAGAAATGAAGATTTTTCTGACAGAGGCCAGAAAATCAAAACTTCTAAGCTCTTGTCAAGTACTTCATTCTGTTCTTCTTCCTTCCATAGCGCAGTGCATGGAAGTAATAGGTTTGATGGTTGCGGCAATGGACATAGTTCCATTTGCACGAATTCATCTAAGACCATTACAACTGTGCATGCTCAGACAGTGGAATGGGGATTATACAGACTTGTCTCCGACGATCCAAGTAGATCAAAGAACCAGAGATTCACTCCGTTGGTGGCTGAACCTGGACAACCTGTCACAGGGAATGAGCTTCCGCAGACCAGAGTGGGTCATTGTCACGACCGACGCCAGTCTGGTGGGCTGGGGCGCGGTCTGGGAACCCCTGAAAGCTCAGGGTCTATGGTCTCGGGAAGAATCTCTTCTCCCGATAAACATTCTGGAACTGCAAGCGATATTCAATGCTCTCAAAGCTTGGCCTCAACTAGCAAAGGCCAAATTCATAAGGTTTCAATCAGACAACATGACGACTGTTGCATATATCAACCATCAGGGGGGAACAAGGAGTTCCCTGGCGATGGAGGAAGTGACCAAAATAATTCAATGGGCGGAGAATCACTCCTGCCACTTGTCTGCAATCCACATCCCAGGAGTGGAAAATTGGGAAGCGGATTTTCTGAGTCGTCAGACTTTCCATCCGGGGGAGTGGGAACTCCATCCGGAAATCTTTGCCCAAATAACTCAATTATGGGGCATTCCAGACATGGACCTGATGGCGTCTCGTCAGAACTTCAAGGTTCCTTGCTACGGGTCCAGATCCAGGGATCCCAGGGCGACTCTAGTAGATGCACTGATAGCGCCTTGGACCTTCAACCTAGCTTATGTATTCCCACCGTTCCCTCTCATTCCCAGGCTGGTAGCCAGGATCAATCAGGAGAGGGCTTCGGTGATCTTGATAGCTCCTGCGTGGCCACGCAGAACTTGGTATGCAGACCTGGTGAATATGTCATCGGCTCCACCATGGAAGCTACCTTTGAGACAGGACCTTCTTGTTCAAGGTCCATTCGAACATCCGAATCTGGCTTCACTCCAACTGACTGCTTGGAGATTGAACGCTTGATTTTATCAAAGCGTGGGTTTTCAGATTCTGTCATTGATACTCTTGTTCAGGCTAGAAAGCCTGTAACTAGGAAAATTTACCATAAAATATGGAAAAAATATATTTGTTGGTGTGAATCTAAAGGATTCCCATGGAACAAGATAAAAATTCCTAAGATTCTATCCTTTCTACAGGAGGGTTTGGAGAAAGGATTATCTGCAAGTTCTTTGAAGGGACAGATTTCTGCTTTATCTGTTTTACTTCACAAAAAAACTGGCGGCTGTGCCAGATGTTCAAGCTTTTGTTCAGGCTCTGGTTAGAATCAAGCCTGTTTACAAACCTTTGACTCCTCCTTGGAGTCTCAATATAGTTCTTTCAGTTCTTCAAGGGGTTCCGTTTGAACCCTTACATTCCGTTGATATTAAGTTACTATCTTGGAAAGTTTTGTTTTTGGTTGCAATTTCTTCTGCTAGAAGAGTTTCAGAGTTATCTGCTCTGCAGTGTTCTCCTCCTTATCTGGTGTTCCATGCAGATAAGGTGGTTTTGCGTACTAAACCTGGTTTTCTTCCGAAAGTTGTTTCTAACAAAAACATTAACCAGGAGATAGTTGTGCCTTCTTTGTGTCCGAATCCAGTTTCAAAGAAGGAACGTTTGTTACACAATTTGGATGTAGTTCGTGCTCTAAAATTCTATTTAGAGGCTACAAAGATTTCAGACAAACATCTTCTTTGTTTGTTGTTTATTCTGGTAAAAGGAGAGGTCAAAAAGCAACTTCTACCTCTCTCTCTTTTTGGCTTAAAATCATCATCCGATTGGCTTATGAGACTGCCGGACGGCAGCCTCCTGAAAGAATCACAGCTCACTCCACTAGGGCTGTGGCTTCCACATGGGCCTTCAAGAACGAGGCTTCTGTTGATCAGATTTGTAAGGCAGCGACTTGGTCTTCACTGCACACTTTTACCAAATTTTACAAATTTGATACTTTTGCTTCTTCTGAGGCTATTTTTGGGAGAAAGGTTTTGCAAGCCGTGGTGCCTTCCATCTAGGTGACCTGATTTGCTCCCTCCCATCATCCGTGTCCTAAAGCTTTGGTATTGGTTCCCACAAGTAAGGATGACGCCGTGGACCGGACACACCTATGTTGGAGAAAACAGAATTTATGCTTACCTGATAAATTACTTTCTCCAACGGTGTGTCCGGTCCACGGCCCGTCCTGGTTTTTTTAATCAGGTCTGATGAATTATTTTCTCTAACTACAGTCACCACGGTATCATATGATATCTCCTATGCATATTCCTCCTTTACGTCGGTCGAATGACTGGGGTAGGCGGAGCCTAGGAGGGATCATGTGACCAGCTTTGCTGGGCTCTTTGCCATTTCCTGTTGGGGAAGAGAATATCCCACAAGTAAGGATGACGCCGTGGACCGGACACACCGTTGGAGAAAGTAATTTATCAGGTAAGCATAAATTCTGTTTTTCCTTTATATAGTTATATCTTATTTATGGAAAATTATTTAGTTTCAGGTACTTTTCTAAGTATCAGATTATGATTTATTTTAGCATTGTTAAAGGGACAACATTTACTAGACTAGGTGCTGTTGCATTTGTCTTGTTGTTTTGCATTTTGCAAGTCTTCTGTTTTGACTGGTCCTTTAAACTGGACTATCATGCTAATGATTTCATTTGTGTCTTCATTTTATTGAATATATTCGCAAATGAGGGTTAATCTATGTCTTTAGCTATTTTAGCTAGAAGAATTTTGTGTTTTTTAAAAAAAAACAAAAAAACAAAAAGAAAATCCATATTTCTTTTGTTCTAAGATAATCAATTATAATTGGATTCAATTATTAACTGTTACTATGGGCTTCAAGATTGAGTTCTAAGACTAAACTTTAAGCTTATATTAGTTTGGTTGTTCTTAGTAAGGAACGAATTCCTGAGTTCTTTCCCAAGTAACATGTTTATAATTGGGGTTCGAAATCAGCTCCCTAATATTGCGATGTACGTGCCGTATTCCAGCTTGGCTGGTAAAGGGCAGGTTAAGACTTCATTGGAATTTATTTGGTTCTATTCTGTCCAAATTTCTTTGATTTTATTCCAGTAAGGCTAACACTTTCTTTCAGTGTGTTTCTGTCCTATATATTTTGGATACTGTTGAAGCATGGCTCAAGCGCTGCTCAGACCTGGAATCTTCTGGGGTATTTCTTCCAGTTCTTTTTCTAGGAACTGGGTTTTGGAGTTTTATTCAAACTATTCTGCCTTTTTAATGGTCATTGATAGCATTATTTGTTTTCATTAGATACAATAAATGCATATTCTTCATTTTTCTGTTTTCATTCAGATTATTTCCTGTGGATGCGGAATCTCATATGTTTCACTTGCTCTTCAGGACATAGTTAGAGGATCTTTTTTTCAAAAGCTCTTGATTCCTCACGCAAGGGTCACCTTTTTTAGGTTTCCAGATGGTTTATGTCACTATCTTTGTCTCTATCAGACAAGGGACAATTTGATTTGGGTTCCGTCTGTCGGTACCTTTAGTCTCTATTATTTCCTTCAGTTGCTATATATGCATAGAAGTTTTAACAGCATTGGATTCAATTCCCTTTGCTCATTTTCAATGGAAAGATCCTTTCCAGCTTTTTATGAGTGTTGTTTCTTCAAGAACATGGTTGGAGGATCAATTAACCAAAAAGTTTGTTGATTCCTCAGACAAGAGTAACCTTTTTTAGATTTCCGGATAGATTCAGTGTCCATGTCTCTGTTTCTGTTGGATTAGAGACGTCTGAAATTGGTTTCAGCTTATCGAAACCTTCAGTCTCAATCATTCCCTTCGGTAGCCTTATGCATGGAAATTCTAGGTTCTTATGACTGCTGCATTGGACGTGTTCCCCTTTGCTCATTTTCACATGCGACCTCTTCAGCTCTGTATGCTGAACCGGTGGTGCCGGGATTATACAAAGATATCTCATTTAATATCTTTAAAACCGATTGTTCGACACCCTCTGACGTGGTACAGACCACCATCGTTTAGTTCAGGGGGCTTCTTTTTTTCTTCCAACCTGGACTGTGATCTCAACAGATGCAAGTCTGACACGTTGGGGAGCTGTATGGGGGTTTCTGACAGCACAAGGGGTTTGGGAAATCTCAGGAGGTGAGATTTCCAATCAATATTTTGAAACTCCGTGCAATTTTCAGAGCTCTTCAGTCATGGCCTCTTCTAAAGAGAGAATCGTTCATTTGTTTTCAGACAGACAATGTCACAACTGTGGCATATATCAATCATCAAGAAGGGACTCACAGTCCTCTGGCTATGAAAGAAGTATCTCGAATACTGGTATGGGCGGAATCCAGCTCCTGTCTAATCTCTGCGGTTCATATCCCAGGTATAGACAATTGGGAAGCGGATTATCTCAGTCGCCAAGCGTTACATCCGGGCGAGTGGTCTCTTCACCCAGAGGTGTTTCTTCAGATTGTTCAAATGTGGGGACTTCCAGAAATAGATCTGATGGTTTCTCATCTACACAAGAAACTTCCCAGGTATCTGTCCAGATCCAGGGATCCTCAGGCGGAAGCAGTGGATGCATTGTCACTTCCTTGGAAGTATCATCCTGCCTATATCTTTCCGCCTCTAGTTCTTCTTCCAAGAGTTATCTCCAAGATTCTGAAGGAATGCTCGTTTTTTCTGCTGGTGGCTCCAGCATGGCCTCACAGGTTTTGGTATGCGGATCTTGTCTGCATGGCTTCTTGTCATCCGTGGACTCTTCCGTTAAGACCAGACCTTCTGTCATAAGGTCCTTTTTTACCATCAGGATCTCAAATCCTTAAATTTAAAGGTATGGAGATTGAACGCTTGATTCTTAGTCAAAGAGGTTTCTCTGACTCTGTGATTAATACTATGTTACAGGCTCGTAGATCTGTATCTAGGATGATATATTATCGAGTCTGGAAGACTTACATTTCTTGGTGTCTTTCTCATCATTTTTTCTGGCATTCTTTTAGAATTCCGAGAATTTTACAGTTTCTTCAGGATGGTTTGGATAAAGGTTTGTCTGCAAGTTCCTTGAAAGGACAAATCTCTGCTCTTTCTGTTCTTTTTCACGGAAGGATTGCTATTCTTCCTGATATTCATTGTTTTATACAAGCTTTGGTTTGTATAACATCTGTTATTAAGTCAATTTTCTCCTCCTTGGAGTTTGAATTTGGTTCTGGGGGCTCTTCAAACTCCTCCGTTTGAACCTATGCATTCACTGGACATTAAATTACTTTCTTGGAAAGTTTTGTTTCTTTTGGCCATCTCTTCTGCTAGAAGAGTTTCTGAATTATCTGCTCTTTTCTTGTGAGTCTCCTTTTCTGATTTTTCATCAGGATGAGGCGGTGTTGCGAACTTCTTTTTAATTTTTTTCCTAAGGTTGTGAATTCTAACAACATTAGTAGATAAATTGTGGTTCCTTCATTATGTCCTAATCCTAAGAATTCTAAGGAGAGATCATTGCATTCTTTGGATGTTGTTAGAGCTTTGAAATATTATGTTGAAGCTACTAAGAATTTCCGAAAGACTTCTAGTCTATTTCTTATCTTTTCCGGTTCTAGGAAAGGTCAGAAGGCCTCTGCCATTTCTTTGGCATCTTGGTTGAAATCTTTAATTCATCATACTTATGTCGAGTCTGGTAAATCTCCGCCTCAAAGGATTACAGCTCATTCTACTAGGTCAGTTTCTACTTCCTGGGCGTTTAGGAATGAAGCTTTGATTGTTCAGATTTTCAAAGCGGCAACTTGGTCTTCTTTGCATATTTTTACTAAATTCTACCATTTTGATGTGTATTCTTCTTCTGAAGCAGTTTTTGGTAGAAAAAATACTTCAGGCAGCTGTTTCAGTTTGATTCTTCTGCTTATAATTTCAGTTTTCTTCATTATAAGATTTAAACTTTATTTTGGGTGTGGATTATTTTTCAGCGGAATTGGCTGTCTTTATTTTATCCCTCCCTCTCTAGTGACTCTTGTGTGGAAAGATCCACATCTTGGGTAGTCATTATCCCATACGTCACTAGCTCATGGACTCTTGCTAATTACATGAAAGAAAACATAATTTATGTAAGAACTTACCTGATAAATTCATTTCTTTCATATTAGCAAGAGTCCATGAGGCCCACCCTTTTTTGTGGTGGTTATGATTTTTTTGTATAAAGCACAATTATTCCAATTCCTTGTTTTTTATGCTTTCGCACTTTTTTCTTATCACCCCACTTCTTGGCTATTCGTTAAACTGATTTGTGGGTGTGGTGAGGGGTTTATTTATAGGCATTTTGAGGTTTGGGAAACTTTGCCCCTCCTGGTAGGAATGTATATCCCATACGTCACTAGCTCATGGACTCTTGCTAATATGAAAGAAATGAATTTATCAGGTAAGTTCTTACATAAATTATGTTTTACATTTTATTACACAAATACAAATAAAAGATGCTGGCGGAGAACATTGTGACTTAGTGATGCAGAAAAATTTTCATTTTTAATTATTTTATGTAAAAAAAAAATACAGGTAGCCCTCAGTTTACGCCGGGGTTAGGTTCCAGAAGGAATGGTTGTAAATTGAAACTGTTGTAAATTGAAACCCAGTTTATAATGTAAGTCAATGGGAAGTGAGGGAGATAGGTTCCAGGCCCCTCTCAAAATTGTCATAAGTAACACCTAATACATTATTTTTAAGGCTTTGAAATGAAGACTTTATATGCTAAACAGCATTATAAACCTAATAAAATAATTACACAACACAGAATATATAATTAAACTAACTTAAATTAACAAAAACATTTGCTAAACAGCATTATGAACTTAATACAATAATCACACAACACAGACTTCACTTGCATTTTTCTGTAAACAGTTCTTTCTATGCATTCCAATCTGGACTGATTTATAGACAGGAAAATCTTGTTCCTTTGAAATCTGCTCAATAGCTCAGGTCTGGTTAAACTGATTAATTTCAGCTTGCTTGGCTTTGCTGCAACACACGCGGACAGCTCCACCTACTGGCTATTTTAATAAATACACTGCTTCTCAATGCTTTTCAATAGCAGTCACATGACTGGGAAAAAAAGGTTGTTATTCTGAAACGGTGTAAATTGAACCGTTGTAAACCGAGGGCCACCTGTATAATGAAAATGTCTGGATTTTGGAATAATATAATAATGTAATTTAAAGTGAAGGTAAACTTTGGTGAATGAAAGCCCATTTTTTAAAAATACTATTAAAAACAGGGGCACTTTCATTCATCAAAGTTTACAAAGCAGCCGTTTTGATTCAAAACTTAACCTTTTTTTCTTTTCACAGCTACAGCAGCTTCCCCCTCCTGGAAATCCTCTCTTCACACGTCAGCAATGACTAATCCGGTTTCCTCCAATCACGCTTTCCCCCCAGGGTAGTCATTGCCTGAGGTCATGCTGTGATTAGAGGAAGCCGGATTAGTCATTGCTGACGTGTGAAGAGAGGATTTCCAGGAGGGGGAAGCTGCTCTGGCTGTGAATTGAAAAAAAAGTTACATTTTTAATCAAAACGGCTGCTTTGTAAACTTTGATGAATAAAAGTGCCCCTGTTTTTAATAGTATTTTTAAAAAACGGGCTTTCATTCATCAACGTTTACCTTCACTTTAACTGCATATACTGCTCAAAATGCATATGCTTTACTGCATTATGCAATAGGAAGTTTAGATCTACTTTCTGCTCATTGTCTCTGGGGAACCACAAGAAAACAAGAACCCTTGGAGGCCATATACAGTGAGTGGTTGTAGTTTGGGTTACAGAGGAATTAAACTAGCTGATCAACAGAACCCCCACATCTGATATAATTTGATTTGACTATAGTAGCTCATGTTTGGATGCTAATGCTGATTAGATAAGTTCTAGTTCAATGAAATTATCTGATTAGAATAACAAGTTTATTTTTTATTACCATAAAAGTGCAAAAGTAAAATAGCGTTAATCTGCTAGAGCATTATTTTATTGCACTGTTGCTTGACCATAGCTATGTGGTTATCACCAGCAAAGGGGTTAAATATTTAAAGTCAGCTCCAAAACAGCAGACCACTACTGGGAGTTAACTGAACAAATCCGGCGAGCCAATGACGAGAGGCATATGTGGGTAGTCACCAATCACCAGCTAGCAGTGTACTGCTACGCATGAGCTATCTATCTTATTTTCAACAAAGGATACTAACAGAACAAAGTGAATTCGATAACAGAAGTAAATTATATGCTCTATCTGAACCATGGTTGTTTAATATTGACTTCCATGCCCCTTTAATTTATATTTCTATATCATAATCAAGAGGACTGTACAGCATCGTTTTCATACTGCTCGGGAGTTGTATTGATCAGGAACTATGTACAGCTTTGATGCCTTTGTGTGTGTGTTTCTGTGTCTTTGTAGTATGGCAGTGTTTGTGTAAATCTTCATTAAATGGACATTAAACACTTTGAGATGGCAATATAAAATGATAAATTATATATTTATGTCTGCAATATACTTTCATTATTTATTTGGTGCCCTTTTCTTGTAATTCCATTCTGAAATTGTTAGCTTTTCAGTTCCTGTTAGAAATGGAAGTGCAGAATACTGTTATAAAACACACAGTCATTGGCTGCACACTCTAGTTATAACTGACCTGACCTATTTATAACTGTCTATCATTGGCCACAGCAGATAAAGTAACCTAAGTTACAACATAGCAGCTCCCATTGTTTTATAGACGCTAAAACTTTACACTTATTTTGTCAAAGCTAATGAAACTTTAAAAAAATACATCTACATGTTATTATCAAACTAATCTTTAAATCTAGCATTTATTTCGTGTTTAATGTCCCACTCCCTTTATATTAAGACAGAGCATTTTACTATGTAAAGTTGGTCTCTGTGAAACAAATACAAAATACTCGCTTCCTCCTTTTCAGTCACCAAGGCTAGAATAATCACAGATATATAATATAAAATATCTTCATATAAGCTTACAAAGATCAGTTTTACGCTATTGTGAACACAGTTGATGAGATTGCATCAGACAACATGTTTTTGTACTGTTTGAAACAAACTACATAGTTTAAACACGAAATCTGCTTTTCTCCACATACCTTTTAATTTACCCTATAATTTCTAGAAATATATTTATGTCCATATTTTCTTATACTTATTTTAGAAGAAAATTGCTGGTTTGTTTTGCCTCAAATTATCAGATGAAAAATTATAGTATGCTAAGATTTTCTTTCTTAAAGGGACATGAAACCCACATTTTTCTTTTATGATTCAGATACAGAATTAAAAAAAAAAAAGTTTTGAATTTACTTCTATTATCAAAATATCTGCTTTTCTTGTACAAAAATATTCAGTGTTTATTTTATTTAAAATATTCACAGTATGTAAAGATTTAAAGAGATTTTACAACGCCTATTAAAATAGCTTGAAGAGTTTTTAGGAAAATGCAGTAGTATGACAACACTATCTAAATATTTACCCACACACACACACAACCTCCCCCCCCCACACACACTCAAAACTGTTTTTAAATGCAATAAAAATGATGTTAATGTTCCTTTTAATTGATTAGTGCAATAAACTTTATGCACCACATTCTCTCAATTCCTTTAATCATTTTTTAAATAATAGTTTGGGCTTTTTGTATTGTTTGGTAACACTTTTTAAATAATACATTACATTTATATTTGGTAATGGGGAAATACACAGCAGATGAGTGTACCACCTTCTCTTTACTAGATATTTTATATTTTCAATGCAAACAAAAATTAAAGGGATAGAAAAGTAGTCAGTATTGAAATGTGCATGGTGACATTTCAATTTGAAATAATCATTTTTGCAATATACTTTTATTAGCAAAAATAATTTTAGTAAAAGTTATTCCTATTTTCCGCAGCACACGCACATTTCCTGAGGGCTGTGTACCAGTATTCAAACACCACACGTGCTCTGAGTCTCTGCGAAGGCATGGTGTTTGAATGCACACTTCAGTGTTGACCTTTCTATCCCTTTTAATTGAGCAATAATTGTTTAAAAGACTAATTGTTTTTATATAGAGAGCTGACAGTTATTTTTTGCTTATTAACTTACATTTACCATCTTTTTATTTTGTAGATAAGAGCACCTGGCAAAACCCTTCTAGATGCTGTTTGCAGCCACCTTAACCTTGTTGAAGGTGATTACTTTGGCCTTGAATTCCAGGATCATAAGAAAATTACGGTATGTGTTGACTGTGAACCACTGGAATTGTTGCATCTGCTTTCTAAAATCAGTTGAAAGCATGTCGTTTTTATCTGACTCAGTACAGCAATTATTGTTTAAAATTAACTATAAATTTACTTTTCACACTTTTTTTAGAATACCACTCGTAAAGGGACTCACACCTTTCAAATGAATAAAATGTTACATAATAAATCAACTCTTAAAGCTTTGTATTAACATTAAAGCATCTTTCACTGTTAGTACAAATATTGTATTACTATTCATGCATGCTGTAGTTTTATATTATTCATCCCCCCCCCCCCCCCAGTTGATGGGTGGTGTGCATTCCTTAATTTTTTAAATGTGCTTCAGAAATAAAGGGTATGGTAAAAACTGTCTATGACTATATAAATATGAAGATGTGACTCAACATGTGATACACACTTGCGTGGTAAGAAGGTAATCCACTAATTTAAAATAAATAAATAAATTCAATTTATTAGTAAAATAGTGAAACTGCTAATACAATTCTAATAGAATAGTATTTAAAACATTGCTATAAGTTCACGATATCAGCTGGTAATACTTTTTTAAAAATGAGAAGCATCAATCAATGTATGACAATTTAAAATTTAAAATAACAGTTTAGTTACCTATAGTACTACAAATGTTAGACTGCTAAACAATAAATTCATTGACTAAATGAGCTATTAGGATCCCGGGTTATATAAACCTGTATGGACGGCTATATTTTCTAGTTAGTAGATTCAGGTAAGCACTGTGTGCTAATAACGATAAATAGTCTTTTGATAAAGGAGAACTAGAATTTAGCACATTGTTCCTTATGATACAGTTCAAGTAAGTAGCTAAGAGTCTTCACCCCCAATTTCGAGGGTCTTTCAGATAACACAGTCAGTGATAGGCACTCACCCGGAGCTCCGATGTTTAGGGGCGGGCCTCTTTTCTCTTCTCACCTGTGATATTCCTTTAGCCACTCGATACTGTCTTCACATGAATTGGGAAAACAAATGCTGCTTCAAAGTGTGCACACTTTCTTGAAAAATGCTCCTACCGCTTTCGCTCAGTACCTGGGTCAGTTTAACTTGGTTCTGGCTATGCGGTCCTGGGAGCTAGTCGTGTCTGTGTCCTTTCCAAAGTAAGCTGGATGCCGGTATGCTCTACGCGTTTCACTCGCCAGGGAGCCTTTGTCAAGATACCTTCCTCCAGCTGTGATCCCTTTTTTAAAGGGTTCCTTCATTAACCCTATATGTGCTTAGGTAAACCAATTAGTGCTTCCATTGGCTTTATTCACCTTACTTGTGCCTCATGTCCTATTATAAATATATAGCCCGTTTCCACTACAGGTTTGTTATGGTTAATCAGTTTTGTGAAGAAAACCCAGTCATTAGAACAATATACAATATACAAACGGTCACGTTATCGTTAAACACTTGTGTTGACAATTAATAACCCCATAAATCTATTACCTAATTTAATTATCACGGATCGCCACAGCTTCATATCTATATAGACACTAAAATTTAATTATAAACACTAAGATAAAATACCAAGACATTGGCAAAATTTAATGGAACTTACAAAGTGGTTCCTGCTTGGATTCGAACTTACAACCCTTTACGCCTGAAGTCCGACCACCTAACCATTAGGCTATGATGATTGTTTGCCTAAAAAGACTTTAACATTAGTATTTGTCTTTTTAAATTCAAAAATAAGTGGTCTCATCATTTATATTTCAACACATATCTTTTGGTTTAATATGTCTAGATTGAAGAAAATTCTGTTGATATCAACTTGTTGAAATTAATTGTGTGAAAAAAAGTTTTCCTTTTAGCTTGGATTCAAACTCAGGACCCTTATGGTCAGAGTTTAACCTAAACACCATTGGGCTAAGGTGGATGGTCATATCTAGTCGATTCTACTCTTAACTTCTATCTTATTTGATGCTGCTTAAATATGTAAGACTATCTCTAAAATAGATGGATAATAATTTCTTGTTGGCTGGGTGGAATCGATCCCCAGACCTCTCGTTTGTGAGGCATCAATCTTAGCCATTCAGCTATTGATTATTAATTCAGTTCTCAAACTAACTCGATCTTTAAAGGTTAGATCTGTAGTTGACTGTCATTTTCATTAAGCTTATATTGCTATGTCAATGACCATTATAACATTAATAAATAGTAAGAATGAGCTAGGACCATCAAAACCAAAACTATTTAATAACCGTGGTTTTAAAAAAAACCCATGAAAAAGGATATATGATATTAGTCTCATCTATTAGGCAGGGAAATAATTTTTCAGTATACAATTTATTAGGCTCAAATGACAAAGTCAGATGATGGTTATGTTTATTGTAAATATAAATACTAACAGTACTGCGCATGGGGACTGTCTACCAAAAAGTCATCCCAATTAGTCAAAGGGACTTAAATAAGGACAAACTGGACTTTGCCAATTTCTAAAAAGGATTAAAAATCCTTGACCTCTAACATACCAAGAAGCACTAACTAGTGTCAACATGAGCTCAATTTCTGACCCCTACTTTCTTGAAACTCTAAGTTTTTATAATGATCCCCAGTTGCCAATATTCCATCTGAAATTCAAGTATATTTATTCAAATTAAATGAGAAAGAAGTGCCTCTTTAATTATATAAAGGCATTCAGGTCCATTTCACTATTCAATCCCTTAGGGTGAAGGGTATCGAAATTATAGATAAATTCTGCTTCATGTCTAAGTAATTTCTTACCCATATTCCCTCTTCTACCATCCTGTACTATTTTTTTTAATCCCCCAAAATTTTAGTGTTCCTGTATTACCTTTATGTACCTCTTTGAAATGTTTATATAGAATAGTGTCTTCTCTCTCGTGTTCTATTGCCAACAGATGTTCACGTATGCGGTCTTTCAATTTCCGTCCAGTTTGACCAAAGTACCTTAAGTTACAGTCACATTGTAACAGGTAAATAATATTTATATCGGTACATTTTATAATGTCCGTTATTTTAATAATTCTCCCATCTTTATCTGATTTAATCTGTTTCAGTTTCGTGCTGTGTTTGCAAGACTTGCATTGGTGGCAGGGGAAGAACCCCTCTATTTTGTTACCATCAAGTGTTCTATACCCTCTCTTACAAATTTCATTCCCCCCTTTATATTCGCTCGGGGCTAATATTGTTTTTAGATTCCTGGCCTTTCTATAAATAAATTTGGGGTTTCTTCCTAAATTTGGGCCCAAATTTAGGAAGAAACCCCAAATGTATTTACGATTTATTTACGAAACTGAAACAGATTAAATCAGATAAAGATGGGAGAATTATTAAAATAACGGACATTATAAAATGTACCGATATAAATATTATTTACCTGTTACAATGTGACTGTAACTTAAGGTACTTTGGTCAAACTGGACGGAAATTGAAAGACCGCATACGTGAACATCTGTTGGCAATAGAACACGAGAGAGAAGACACTATTCTATATAAACATTTCAAAGAGGTACATAAAGGTAATACAGGAACACTAAAATTTTGGGGGATTAAAAAAATAGTACAGGATGGTAGAAGAGGGAATATGGGTAAGAAATTACTTAGACATGAAGCAGAATTTATCTATAATTTCGATACCCTTCACCCTAAGGGATTGAATAGTGAAATGGACCTGAATGCCTTTATATAATTAAAGAGGCACTTCTTTCTCATTTAATTTGAATAAATATACTTGAATTTCAGATGGAATATTGGCAACTGGGGATCATTATAAAAACTTAGAGTTTCAAGAAAGTAGGGGTCAGAAATTGAGCTCATGTTGACACTAGTTAGTGCTTCTTGGTATGTTAGAGGTCAAGGATTTTTAATCCTTTTTAGAAATTGGCAAAGTCCAGTTTGTCCTTATTTAAGTCCCTTTGACTAATTGGGATGACTTTTTGGTAGACAGTCCCCATGCGCAGTACTGTTAGTATTTATATTTACAATAAACATAACCATCATCTGACTTTGTCATTTGAGCCTAATAAATTGTATACTGAAAAATTATTTCCCTGCCTAATAGATGAGACTAATATCATATATCCTTTTTCATGGGGGTTTTTTAAAACCACGGTTATTAAATAGTTTTGGTTTTGATGGTCCTAGCTCATTCTTACTATTTATTAATGTTATAATTGTCATTGACATAGCAATATAAGCTTAATGAAAATGACAGTCAACTATGGATCTAACCTTTAAAGATCGAGTTAGTTTGAGAACTGAATTAATAATCAATAGCTGAATGGCTAAGATTGATGCCTCACAAACGAGAGGTCTGGGGATCGATTCCACCCAGCCATCAAGAAATTATTATCCATCTATTTTAGAGATAGTCTTATATATTTAAGCAGCATCAAATAAGATAGAAGTTAAGAGTAGAATCGACTAGATATGACCATCCACCTTAGCCCAATGGTGTTTAGGTTAAACTCTGACCATAAGGGTCCTGAGTTTGAATCCAAGCTAAAAGGAAAACTTTTTTTCACACAATTAATTTCAACAAGTTGATATCAACAGAATTTTCTTCAATCTAGACATATTAAACCAAAAGATATGTGTTGAAATATAAATGATGAGACCACTTATTTTTGAATTTAAAAAGACAAATACTAATGTTAAAGTCTTTTTAGGCAAACAATCATCATAGCCTAATGGTTAGGTGGTCGGACTTCAGGCGTAAAGGGTTGTAAGTTCGAATCCAAGCAGGAACCACTTTGTAAGTTCCATTAAATTTTGCCAATGTCTTGGTATTTTATCTTAGTGTTTATAATTAAATTTTAGTGTCTATATAGATATGAAGCTGTGGCGATCCGTGATAATTAAATTAGGTAATAGATTTATGGGGTTATTAATTGTCAACACAAGTGTTTAACGATAACGTGACCGTTTGTATATTGTATATTGTTCTAATGACTGGGTTTTCTTCACAAAACTGATTAACCATAACAAACCTGTAGTGGAAACGGGCTATATATTTATAATAGGACATGAGGCACAAGTAAGGTGAATAAAGCCAATGGAAGCACTAATTGGTTTACCTAAGCACATATAGGGTTAATGAAGGAACCCTTTAAAAAAGGGATCACAGCTGGAGGAAGGTATCTTGACAAAGGCTCCCTGGCGAGCTGAAACGCGTAGAGCATACCGGCATCCAGCTTACTTTGGAAAGGACACAGACACGACTAGCTCCCAGGACCGCATAGCCAGAACCAAGTTAAACTGACCCAGGTACTGAGCGAAAGCGGTAGGAGCATTTTTCAAGAAAGTGTGCACACTTTGAAGCAGCATTTGTTTTCCCAATTCATGTGAAGACAGTATCGAGTGGCTAAAGGAATATCACAGGTGAGAAGAGAAAAGAGGCCCGCCCCTAAACATCGGAGCTCCGGGTGAGTGCCTATCACTGACTGTGTTATCTGAAAGACCCTCGAAATTGGGGGTGAAGACTCTTAGCTACTTACTTGAACTGTATCATAAGGAACAATGTGCTAAATTCTAGTTCTCCTTTATCAAAAGACTATTTATCGTTATTAGCACACAGTGCTTACCTGAATCTACTAACTAGAAAATATAGCCGTCCATACAGGTTTATATAACCCGGGATCCTAATAGCTCATTTAGTCAATGAATTTATTGTTTAGCAGTCTAACATTTGTAGTACTATAGGTAACTAAACTGTTATTTTAAATTTTAAATTGTCATACATTGATTGATGCTTCTCATTTTTAAAAAAGTATTACCAGCTGATATCGTGAACTTATAGCAATGTTTTAAATACTATTCTATTAGAATTGTATTAGCAGTTTCACTATTTTACTAATAAATTGAATTTATTTATTTATTTTAAATTAGTGGATTACCTTCTTACCACGCAAGTGTGTATCACATGTTGAGTCACATCTTCATATTTATATAGTCATAGACAGTTTTTACCATACCCTTTATTTCTGAAGCACATTTAAAAAAAAATTTAATTTAATTATTCCCCACCAGATAGCCTTTTGGCGCCTTCTCCAACCTTGTTTTTTCTGCAGTTAGAATTGATTGCATGTATTGTGAGGAGTGCAATTAGGAGATAGGCCATTCTGGTTTAGCTTAGCAACAGCTTACACACCCTTTTGACTTTCTTGGTGTGCATTCCTTACCTTCTCCAATAATTGTGTGGGTGCTCAATTCCATGAAATCCAACTTGTTAGAAGTGGCACTCACAGGTCTTATGAAAAATATTACAATGTTCCTGTTATATACTCATAGTCTTGGTTGACGTTTCAGCCTGTACAGCAAACCTTTTTCAAGACTCATTTACTCCATACAAACAGTACAAACGATCATGTTTAAAATAGTGCTAATCCCCTCCCCCATTTGCTGAAAAACGGGCACTGAAATCCACGTAACCATACATCAACCAATCAGGATGTTTTCACATTATATTTATATATATATATATATATATATATATATATATATATATATATATTGCACTAATTCATCAAATTGTCAAGTGCATCAACTATGTCAAACTCTTTCATGTCTATGTGTGTATGTATGTATGTATGTGTGTGTGTGTATGTGTATATATATATATATATATATATATATATATATATATATATATATATATGCGCCAGATGTATATTACCTGTTGTACATTCTCTATACTTGCATGCATATATTCTGATGACCTATTTATAATCCAAATCTATATACTGCACCTGTAATCAACCACTATAATCAAGTTTAAACATGTTGTTGTTAACTGACAAGCTGTCGCTATGGAGATACTATTGTTACGTCAGCAGAACATTCCTGCATCCTATTAAGTAACATTTTGTGAATGAACACATTATCGCCACTAACACCTCGTCGCAACAATGTATTCATATGTTTTCTCAAAGAAACACATTAGTAAAGTTAATCCAGAAGCAATACAAAAGCAAACACTGCACTCCCGGTACTTATGCTGGTACAATCAAAAAGGGTTTATTCGTCCACAAGGTTAGACATAATCAGGCATGGAACACCTGACATGTTTTGCGCAGGCGTACCTGCGCTTCATCAGAGGTGATTATTCAGAACAGGTGAAGACCTTTTAAAGCTATGCTGTACCAATAGAAAATGCAGGAACATTACACACCCCCTACATATTCAAATGGCTCTTAATTAGTCAACTAATATTGAAAAAAAAAAAGTAACAAAAAAAAAGGGGGGGGGGGGGGATGGATGTACAACAATAATCTATACAACATAATACATACAAAATTAAATGAACCAATACATCTCATATATTGCAAAAGGAATTATAACGTAATAAAATAAACATTTAAATAAACTGTAAAAACTATACAAATTAATAATACTCAAAAAATGATTGTTTTAAATAGTTAATTATAATATAAATAAAAATATATCAATTAAACATATATGTACCTATATCTAAGCTCAAGAGGAAGATAAAGCAATGTTACAAAATCACAATGAATAGATGTGTATGTGTTGGCTTCAATTGAGATAAAGAAGAGTAGGACTTGAAAAATAGTGTATTTTGATATAGAGTCCTAGGTAAAATGAGAGTAATATCATTATTATACACAGGAGGACATGGATCACACAGATATCATATATTTAAATATACAGGTAGCCCTCAGTTTACGCCGGGGTTAGGTTCCAGAAGGAATGGTTGTAAATCGAAACCGTTGTAAATTGAAACCCAGTTTATAATGTAAGTCAATGGGATGTGAGGGAGTTAGGTTCCAGGCCCCTCTCAAAATTGTCATAAGTAACACCTAATACATTATTTTGAAAGCTTTGCAATGAAGACTTTAAATGTGAAACAGCATTATATACCTAATAAAATAGATTGTATCATCATCAAACTAAGTTTAACCGCATTTAATAAAATGATCACACAAACACAGACTGTATCATCATCAATCTAAGTTTAATGAACAAAAACAAAATAATCACACAACAGACTGTATCATCATCAAACTAAGTTTAAAGGGACAGTAAACCTCAAAAATAATGTTATATAATTCTGCACATAGTGCAGAATTATATAACATTATATTAGCGCAAACTTTATAAAAGATAATATACCCTTTGAATTTTTTTAAAAAACGGCTGTTTTACAGACCCGCTCTCTGTGCTCTTCTGAGCGGGTCTGTTTTTTTCACACAGCGCATCGGTCCAGCTGTACAGTCACAGCCTGGCCCGACCGCGCCATAACACTAAGTGCAGCTCTCTCCTGCTCTGTCTGACAGCAGGAGCGAGCTGCACCGTGTATAATGGCGCGGTCGGGCCAGGCTCTGACTATACAGCTGGCCCGATGCGCTGTGTGAAAAAAACAGACCCGCTCTCTGTGCTCTTCTGAGCGGGTCTGTTTTTTTCACACAGCGCATTAAAACAGCAGTTTTTTTAAAAAATTCAAAGGGTATATTATGTTTTATAAAGTTTGCTCTAATATAATGTTATATAATTCTGCACTATGTGCAGAATTATATAACATTATTTTTAAGGTTTACTGACACTTTAATGAACAAAAACGTTTTTTTTACTTGCCTTTTTCTGCAGCTAAGTGGCTGCTAGATCTTGTTCCTTTAAAAACGGCCCCATTGCTCAGGTCTAGTTATACACTGATTAATTTCAGCCTGCCTGTGTTTAATCACACAACAGACTGTATCATCATCAAACTAAGTTTAATTAAGAAAAACGTTTTTTTACTTGCCTTTTTCTGCAAACAGTTCTCTGCATTGAGTCTGCATCTAAGGGAAGTGGCTGCTAGATCTTGTTCCTTTGAAAGCTGATCCATTGATCACGTCTGGCTTGCTGCAAAACAAGCAGACAGCTCCACCTACTGGCTATTTTAATGTATGCATGTGCTAATCTCAATGCTTTCAATAGCAGTCAATGCTTTTCAATAGCAGTCACATGACTGGAAAAAAAGGGCGTTATTCTAAAACAGCGCAAATTGAACCGTCGTTAACCGAGGGCCACCTGTATATTGTAATAGGATATCCATATTGGCTCATGATCTCAGAACTAAAAGTGGTCTAGAACCATATAGTATCTCATAGATGATCAGTATATGAGTGGTTTTGAACAGATATATATTGGTACCTAAAGTAAAGCATGAAGGTTAAGGAATATATATAGAGATGTCTGAAATATCATCAAAGGTGATCAACCAAAAATGATCTTAAAAACTGGTATTACAAAGTGCCATAGGACATATCGGAAAGAACACCTACAATGACAATCTAACATCATCTCATCTATATTGTCTCTATAGAATTGTCATTATATATATTGGATACATAGCTGAATGAGCTGTGGAAAATTGTATGAGGAAATTCAATAACACAGCTCTACTGTCTTCAAAAATCAAATCTGCACCTATATATAATATAAATCTGGACAATGAAACCAGCAGAGGTTTATGTATCTAGAGAAGAGATATAACTATAAACAGGACAGACTCTAATAGGCCTCCCCAACATATACCTATTGAGCATCTAAATATATACTAAACATAAAACTCAGATTTAGGACCTTCATCAAATTGGGTATCAATATATATATGCAATATAAAACAGTTTAAACATGTTGTTGTTAACTGACAAGCTGTCGCTATGGAGATACTATTGTTACGTCAGCAGAACTTTCCTGCATCCTATTAAGTAACATTTTGTGAATGAACACATTATCGCCACTAACACCTCATCACAACAATGTATTCATATGTTTTCTCAAAGAAACACATTAGTAAAGTTAATAGTTACTTTAAAATATGCATCCTACTATTAAAACAATCATAAAACTATGTACACAAGAAATTACCTCAATTAGTGAGATTATTCCTATAGTCACCTCTTTGTTCACAAAGAGGAAAAGAAAAGCCTTGAATGATTTAAGTAATGATAATGCTATAGTAATTCGCCTTTAATAAGGGCAGGGAGACCATTCCTTATGGATGATGAGGAGTATTATGGTCCTCCGGTGGAATTCTTGATACATCTTATAGAATTGTGCTAACTATTTTTTCAAAACACACCTCAGTGAGACTTCCAATAGACATAATGAACAATCACACAATCACACACATGCAGGAAGGCAGCTGGTGTTCCCCCAGCTGCAGGTATACGCCAAGTGCTCACAACAGAGTGGTAAAACAATATAGGACAAAAAGTTTCCAAAACGAGTGAACAAGAAAATGGCAACAATTCAAGGACCGCGCTAGTTGAAAAATAAAAACTTCAACAATTTATTAGTAAAGCATAAAAAACGTACAAATCCATGAACATACACAGAGGAGTGGTGGATAATAGAACTCGATCTACGTAATCTGACGAGTTTCACACCATTATGGATCGGAGAAACGATACTTGTAGAGAGACCACATTTATATAGCGGGTTTACACGGCAGCCACATATATATGCAGAATCACCCAAAATGTGAGTTTAATCCTAAAAACCCACTATAATTACATATCAGTCTGCAAGTATGTAACATGCACCAAATATTCATAATTTGGCATATACTTAATACATATTATGGAATTCAGTAAGAATAATGCACTAACGCAAATGAAGGAGTACAGACAGATGATATTGAATTCAGGGTTACCTTATATGTATAATACAAAGTGGAGGAGCCTTATGAATTAGTCAGATTAAACCGGTAATACAGGGAAAAGACACATTAAATAAAATTCAAACCTAATCTTTAGAAAATGCTATATATATATATATATATATATATATATATATATATATATATATATATATGGTCCCTGGTATAGATCTATGTCCCATCTCAGATTAATTCCCATTGGTTTCCTTGTATTAAGCCTAAAAATCCACTGGACCTCTTTATCAAGTAGTCTTTTGAAAAGATCACACCTCTCATCTGATATGGGACAAAATCTATAGCCTGAAACCTTTAAGGCTCTTTTTCGATAGAGCAAAGATGTTCCCTCATTCTATCCTTAAAGGGACACTCAGGTTTTATTAAATTTTAATTTTCAAAGAGCTTTATTAAAATAACTTGAGGTTTTACAGCAGATCCCATAAATACATGGAATACTTCATAGGTGTTACAAAAAGATATTTCACATTGTTAAGACCATGCAACAGCTATCACTATGTAATACTCATATTTTACTGCATCATTATGCGATGAAGATTTAATACACTGGATGTGAAATCAGCAAGGGTATTACATGAACATTCCCACTTCCAGCAGTGCAATTGTTATCTATTATACTTTAAAAATAAAAACAGTCTATAATAGAGGAAAAGATGAGATAAGGCAATGAGCATTAGTTGTTAAACCTCGATTTTGCCCCCTGCTAACGAAATGGGCCTCTCTTGGACCCTGTATGTATATAGGCACAGAGGAGGATATGAGTGTGAATAAGACATAACAACAAACGAAACAAATAACAAAATAAAAGATCATAAATGAATGAAGAACCAAAACTGAGCAGACAGTCGTTCTTAAAGTGGATGTTGAAACATGACATTTCTCATCCCCACTAGTCTTATCTTGGTGTAATACCACCTTACCCCAATCCTATTTAATTTTTATTATAGATATTTATGAATACGTGTGAGAGAGGAGGGAGGCCATGTCTCATTGCTTGTTTAAAAAAAAAAAAAAGGCCACCCATTTATAACCTCAGCTTGTCCCTAGTGACCAGGATCTTCCCCTTGGGCAGTAATATGTTGTTAACCCTCATCCCCGCGGCCCCGGCCACGAGCCGCGAAAAAGAGGTTCACAGAAACAAGGGAAGTACCTTATCATGCTTGTCAGCGTATGTCTTATTACCACTATGGGCTAGCTATCACCAAAAGGAGGCCACCTCGATCATTGCATAAACAATACAACAGTATGGATTAACGTATAAACTGAACGATAAGGGAGAAAAGATAATATAAAAACACTATATAACCATCACGCATCAATACAGGTTAACACCTTAACTTTATGTGGTTACCGGAGTTTTCATCATAAGGATTTGATGTTCCCAAAGATAAATTAAGTCAATGTCAGACCCCTGCAATAGACCGGTTGTAAAGTCCAGAGTCTGGAGTAATCAGAGTTACTTTTTTGGGAATGTCCAGGCAGGGGTCTTGCTAGCTTGTCTTCGCGGTGCGGTTCCTCAGACAGCATTGGCCGTATGAGGCCGCACAGACCATACGGTTCCATTCGCTCCCCTCTGTGGTCTTTCTGTTCCCCAGCCGCCTGAGTAATATGCGGCAAGAGGGACCGGTGGCTCAGCCCCCTTAGTTGTTGAGGGAGATCCCCATGTCCCACCTTATGTCCATACAACGCCAGTCTCTGGCCTGTGGGAGAGGATCGTGGCCGACCCCCAATGCGATCCAGTTGAAACAGTGCTGCTGAAGACACATGGCGATCTCCTGCCCGTGGGAGCCCATCTGTATGCTTGCCTCCGTTTCCAGGTAAGTCGAAATGTTCCGAGATCATTTCCCCAGCAAGGGATGGTTCATCTGTCCAGAAGGTTTTGAGATTACTCAAGGAGGGCTTCTGTTGTGGATACTTTGCGTCTGCTGTGTGTGTAGCCTGCACGGCGCCATCTTGACCAGCGAGTATTCGATCATCCTCAGTAACTTCTGTTTGTATATTAGTGGCACATAATTTGCTCATGAGATTGTCAAATGGAGCTCTCTCTATTAGTGATTTCATGAGTCTCTCGAAGTTTGCGAGACATAGGTCAATCTGTGTCAGTGCCTCCATATCTTCCCTTGTCTCCGCTTTCTTTCAGAGCTATTTGAGTTTTCTCCAACATAGGTGTGTCCGGTCCACGGCGTCATCCTTACTTGTGGGATATTCTCTTCCCCAACAGGAAATGGCAAAGAGCCCAGCAAAGCTGGTCACATGATCCCTCCTAGGCTCCGCCTACCCCAGTCATTCTCTTTGCCGTTGTACAGGCAACATCTCCACGGAGATGGCTTAGAGTTTTTTAGTGTTTAACTGTAGTTTTTATTATTCAATCAAGAGTTTGTTATTTTAAAATAGTGCTGGTATGTACTATTTACTCGGAAACAGAAAAGAGATGAAGATTTCTGTTTGTATGAGGAAAATGATTTTAGCACCGTAACTAAAATCCATGGCTGTTCCACACAGGACTGTTGAGAGCAATTAACTTCAGTTGGGGGAACAGTGTGCAGTCTCTTGCTGCTTGAGGTATGACACATTCTAACAAGACGATGTAATGCTGGAAGCTGTCATTTTTCCCTATGGGATCCGGTAAGCCATGTTTATTACGATGGTAAATAAGGGCTTCATAAGGGCTTATTAAGATTGTAGACTTTGCTGGGCTAAATCGATTCATTTTTAAAACATATTTAGCCTTGAGGAATCATTTTATCTGGGTATATTGATATTATAATATCGGCAGGCACTGTATTAGACACCTTATTTCTCTGGGGCTTTCCCAAAGCATAAGCAGAGCCTCATTTTCGCGCCGGTGTGGCGCACTTGTTTTTGAGAGGCATGGCATGCAGTCGCATGTGAGAGGAGCTCTGATACTTAGAAAAGGCTTTCTGAAGGCGTCATTTGGTATCGTATTCCCCTTTGGGTTTGGTTGGGTCTCAGCAAAGCAGATACCAGGGACTGTAAAGGGGTTAAAGTGTTAAAACGGCTCCGGTTCCGTTATTTTAAGGGTTAAAGCTTCCAAATTTGGTGTGCAATACTTTTAAGGCTTTAAGACACTGTGGTGAAAATTTGGTGAATTTTGTACAATTCCTTCATGTTTTTTCACAATTGCAGTAATAAAGTGTGTTCAGTTTAAAATTTAAAGTGACAGTAACGGTTTTATTTTAAAACGTTTTTTGTACTTTATTATCAAGTTTATGCCTGTTTAACATGTCTGAACTACCAGATAGACTGTGTTCTGAATGTGGGGAAGCCAGAATTCCTGTTCATTTAAATAAATGTGATTTATGTGATAATGACAATGATGCCCAAGATGATTCCTCAAGTGAGGGGAGTAAGCATGGTACTGCATCATTCCCTCCTTCGTCTACACGAGTCTTGCCCACTCAGGAGGCCCCTAGTACATCTAGCGCGCCAATACTCCTTACTATGCAACAATTAACGGCTGTAATGGATAATTCTGTCAAAAACATTTTAGCCAAAATGAACCCTTGTCAGCGTAAGCGTGGCTGCTCTGTTTTAGTTACTGAAGAGCATGACGACGCTGATATTAATATCTCTGAAGGGCCCCTAACCCAATCTGAGGGGGCCAGGGAGGTTTTGTCTGAGGGAGAAATTACTGATTCAGGGAACATTTCTCAACAGGCTGAACCTGATGTAATTGCATTTAAATTTAAGTTGGAACATCTCCGCATTCTGCTTAAGGAGGTATTATCCACTCTGGATGATTGTGAAAAGTTGGTCATCCCAGAGAAACTATGTAAAATGGACAAGTTCCTAGAGGTGCCGGAGCTCCCAGAAGCTTTTCCTATACCCAAGCGGGTGGCGGACATTGTTAATAAAGAATGGGAAAGGCCCGGTATTCCTTTCGTCCCTCCCCCCATATTTAAAAAATTGTTTCCTATGGTCGACCCCAGAAAGGACTTATGGCAGACAGTCCCCAAGGTCGAGGGAGCGGTTTCTACTTTAAACAAACGCACCACTATACCCATAGAGGATAGTTGTGCTTTCAAAGATCCTATGGATAAAAAATTAGAAGGTTTGCTTAAAAAGATGTTTGTTCAGCAGGGTTACCTTCTACAACCAATTTCATGCATTGTCCCTGTCACTACAGCCGCATGTTTCTGGTTTGATGAGCTGATAAAGGCGCTCGATAGTGATTCTCCTCCTTATGAGGAGATTATGGACAGAATCAATGCTCTCAAATTGGCTAATTCTTTCACCCTAGACGCCACTTTGCAATTGGCTAGGTTAGCGGCTAAGAATTCTGGGTTTGCTATTGTGGCGCGCAGAGCGCTTTGGTTGAAATCTTGGTCGGCTGATGCGTCTTCCAAGAACAAGCTACTAAACATTCCTTTCAAGGGGAAAACGCTGTTTGGCCCTGACTTGAAAGAGATTATCTCGGATATCACTGGGGGTAAGGGCCACGCCCTTCCTCAGGATCGGCCTTTCAAGGCGAAAAATAGACCTAATTTTCGTCCCTTTCGTAAAAACGGACCAGCCCAAAGTGCTACGTCCTCTAAGCAAGAGGGTAATACTTCTCAAGCCAAGCCAGCTTGGAGACCAATGCAAGGCTGGAACAAGGGAAAGCAGGCCAAGAAGCCTGCCACTGCTACCAAGACAGCATGAAATATTGGCCCCCGATCCGGGACCGGATCTGGTGGGGGGCAGACTCTCTCTCTTCGCTCAGGCTTGGGCAAGAGATGTTCTGGATCCTTGGGCGCTAGAAATAGTCTCCCAGGGTTATCTCCTGGAATTCAAGGGACTTCCCCCAAGGGGGAGGTTCCACAGGTCTCAGTTGTCTTCAGACCACATAAAAAGACAGGCGTTCTTACATTGTGTAGAAGACCTGTCAAAAATGGGAGTGATTCATCCTGTTCCAATAAGAGAACAAGGGATGGGGTTCTACTCCAATCTGTTCATAGTTCCCAAAAAAGAGGGAACGTTCAGACCAATCTTAGATCTCAAGATCTTAAACAAGTTTCTCAAGGTTCCATCTTTCAAGATGGAAACCATTCGAACTATTCTTCCTTCCATCCAGGAGGGTCAATTCATGACCACGGTGGATTTAAAGGATGCGTATCTACATATTCCTATCCACAAGGAACATCATCGGTTCCTAAGGTTTGCATTCCTGGACAAACATTACCAGTTCGTGGCGCTTCCTTTCGGATTAGCCACTGCTCCAAGGATTTTCACAAAGGTACTAGGGTCCCTTCTAGCGGTGCTAAGACCAAGGGGCATTGCAGTAGTACCTTACCTGGACGACATTCTGATTCAAGCGTCGTCCCTTCCTCAAGCAAAGGCTCACACGGACATTGTCCTGGCCTTTCTCAGATCTCACGGCTGGAAAGTGAACGTGGAAAAGAGTTCTCTATCCCCGTCAACAAGGGTTCCCTTCTTGGGAACAATTATAGACTCCTTAGAAATGAGGATCTTTCTAACAGAGGCCAGAAAAACAAAACTTCTAGACTCTTGTCGGATACTTCATTCCGTTCCTCTTCCTTCCATAGCTCAGTGCATGGAAGTGATCGGGTTGATGGTAGCGGCGATGGACATAGTTCCTTTTGCGCGCATTCATCTAAGACCATTACAACTGTGCATGCTCAGTCAGTGGAATGGGGACTATACAGACTTGTCTCCGAAGATACAAGTAAATCAGAGGACCAGAGACTCACTCCGTTGGTGGCTGTCCCTGGACAATCTGTCTCAAGGGATGACGTTCCGCAGACCAAAGTGGGTCATTGTCACGACCGACGCCAGTCTGATGGGCTGGGGCGCGGTCTGGGGATCCCTGAAAGCTCAGGGTCTTTGGTCTCGGGAAGAATCTCTTCTACCGATAAATATTCTGGAACTGAGAGCGATATTCAATGCTCTCAAGGCCTGGCCTCGGCTAGCGAGGACCAAGTTCATACGGTTTCAATCGGACAACATGACAACTGTTGCGTACATCAACCATCAGGGGGGAACAAGGAGTTCCCTAGCGATGGAAGAAGTGACCAAAATCATTCTATGGGCGGAGTCTCACTCCTGCCACCTGTCTGCTATCCACATCCCAGGAGTGGAAAATTGGGAAGCGGATTTTCTGAGTCGTCAGACATTGCATCCGGGGGAGTGGGAACTCCATCCGGAAATCTTTGCCCAAGTCACTCACCTGTGGGGCATTCCAGACATGGATCTGATGGCCTCTCGTCAGAACTTCAAAGTTCCTTGCTACGGGGCCAGATCCAGGGATCCCAAGGCGGCTCTAGTGGATGCACTAGTAGCACCTTGGACCTTCAAACTAGCTTATGTGTTCCCGCCATTTCCTCTCATCCCCAGGCTGGTAGCCAGGATCAATCAGGAGAGGGCGTCGGTGATCTTGATAGCTCCTGCGTGGCCACGCAGGACTTGGTATGCAGATCTGGTGAATATGTCATCGGCTCCACCTTGGAAGCTACCTTTGAGACGAGACCTTCTTGTTCAGGGTCCGTTCGAACATCCGAATCTGGTTTCACTCCAGCTGACTGCTTGGAGATTGAACGCTTGATTTTATCAAAGCGAGGATTCTCAGATTCTGTTATCAATACTCTTGTTCAGGCCAGAAAGCCTGTAACTAGAAAGATTTACCACAAGATTTGGAAAAAATATATCTGTTGGTGTGAATCTAAAGGATTCCCTTGGGACAAGGTTAAGATTCCTAGGATTCTATCCTTCCTTCAAGAAGGATTGGAAAAAGGATTATCTGCAAGTTCCCTGAAGGGACAGATTTCTGCCTTGTCGGTTTTACTTCACAAAAAGCTGGCAGCTGTGCCAGATGTTCAAGCCTTTGTTCAGGCTCTGGTTAGAATCAAGCCTGTTTACAAACCTTTGACTCCTCCTTGGAGTCTCAATTTAGTTCTTTCAGTTCTTCAGGGGGTTCCGTTTGAACCCTTACATTCCGTTGATATTAAGTTATTATCTTGGAAAGTTTTGTTTTTAGTTGCGATTTCTTCTGCTAGAAGAGTCTCAGAATTATCTGCTCTGCAGTGTTCTCCTCCTTATCTGGTGTTCCATGCAGATAAGGTGGTTTTACGTACTAAACCTGGTTTTCTTCCGAAAGTTGTTTCTAACAAAAACATTAACCAGGAGATTATCGTACCTTCTCTGTGTCCGAAACCAGTTTCAAAGAAGGAACGTTTGTTGCACAATTTGGATGTTGTTCGCGCTCTAAAATTCTATTTAGATGCTACAAAGGATTTTAGACAAACATCTTCCTTGTTTGTTGTTTATTCAGGTAAAAGGAGAGGTCAAAAAGCAACTTCTACCTCTCTCTCTTTTTGGATTAAAAGCATCATCAGATTGGCTTACGAGACTGCCGGACGGCAGCCTCCCGAAAGAATCACAGCTCATTCCACTAGGGCTGTGGCTTCCACATGGGCCTTCAAGAACGAGGCTTCTGTTGATCAGATATGTAGGGCAGCGACTTGGTCTTCACTGCACACTTTTACTAAATTTTACAAGTTTGATACTTTTGCTTCTTCTGAGGCTATTTTTGGGAGAAAGGTTTTGCAAGCCGTGGTGCCTTCCATTTAGGTGACCTGATTTGCTCCCTCCCTTCATCCGTGTCCTAAAGCTTTGGTATTGGTTCCCACAAGTAAGGATGACGCCGTGGACCGGACACACCTATGTTGGAGAAAACAGAATTTATGTTTACCTGATAAATTACTTTCTCCAACGGTGTGTCCGGTCCACGGCCCGCCCTGGTTTTTTAATCAGGTCTGATAATTTATTTTCTTTAACTACAGTCACCACGGTACCATATGGTTTCTCCTATGCAAATATTCCTCCTTAACGTCGGTCGAATGACTGGGGTAGGCGGAGCCTAGGAGGGATCATGTGACCAGCTTTGCTGGGCTCTTTGCCATTTCCTGTTGGGGAAGAGAATATCCCACAAGTAAGGATGACGCCGTGGACCGGACACACCGTTGGAGAAAGTAATTTATCAGGTAAACATAAATTCTGTTTTTTTTTTTTTTTTTATAAAAGTGTCTGCTCTGTTAAGCGGGAAGCTCTTAATGGTCTGCTTGGTGCTCAGCTAGAATGATAGCGTCAGTTCAAACTTGGTATTCTGCCCAGTTAAGGTTGAATCGATGTTAGGAGGTGAAGAGATTCAGTAAGCCGGGAACCCCAGCAGCACCGATAACCCGGCTCTTCCCGGGGGGGAGGTGAATGCCTATTAGTGGGCCGCCGCCCTAGGCCTTTAAGTTCCAATCTGTAGTCCCAGCGTCATGTAAACAGCGAGAAGGATATATTTAGGGTCACAAGTGACTGTGCTGTGGTGTCTTTTAATTATAAACTTGCAATCTTACTGTTATAAATCAATAATCGGCGGATTATCAGAACTTCTGCTCAGAGCTCTCAGAGTGTGCGTCCTGTTCAGAACGCTGCTTGGACACGCCCCCAGGTTTTATTAAATTTTAATGATTTAGATACAGCATGTAATTTTAAACAACTTTCCAATTTACTTCCATTAAAAAAAATGTGCACAGTCTTTTATATTTACACTTTTTTTGAGTCACCAGCTCCTACTGAGCATGTGCAAGAACTCAGACTATACGTATATGCATTTGTGATTGGCTGATTGCTATCACATGGTACAGGGGGAGTGGAAATATACATAACTTTAAAATGTGTTAGAAAAGAATCTACTACTCATTTGAAATTCAGAGTAAATGCTATTGTATTGTCTTGTTATCTTGCATTTGTTGATTATGCAAATCTGCTGTGTTTACTGGTCCTTTAAGATTACGACTGGTACATCCTGTGTACTGTTTATTACATACTGCACATGTAATAAGATATACTACATATTTAGAACAACAGTCTAATCTAAAATGTATATTAAGCATTTTGCCCTCTACAGTGGAACTAAAATCCTATAATATCTATTTGTTGTTTGAGGATAAGTATTTTCTCTAGGCAGTAGGCACTGCTATGGGGTCAAACATGGCCCCTATTGTATGCAAATGTGTATGTGGCCTGGTTTGAAAACAAATATGTTTGTTTGTCCAAGGATGTGTAATAGGATATTATTATATAGGTGCTATATCGATGAACTATTACAGAACAACGCTTTATAGACTGGGTAATAGAACGTAATCAATGTTTACCATATGTTCTGTTTAAATTGGAGTACCATATATCAAAAATAAATTTCTTGATCTTGGAGATATATAAAACAAGGCAAGTGAGTTTACTAAGTTATTGACATTATTTTCTAAACCTACATATAGGAACTCTATTTTGCAGGCAGCGAGTATTCAACCACATCCTCTTAAAAGTGGCACAATACGCTCACAAATTTTGTGAATGATAAGGAATAATACAGATCATGCAAGAAGAGCACAACAGCTGGAGGATCTTAAGGTTAAATTCCATAAAAGAGGATATAGAGAGATGGATATACAAAAGGAACTTGAGTGATGGAAACTGATCATCAAATTGTGTTACAACTGGGGACATGTGCATTGTTGGATAACCTTATGAACTATCGTACCACTTATTCTCTGATTAGGGATATTATTTATCAAAAATTGGACACTGATAAATGGGGATCCAACATAACCCTTTTTTGGTGAACAGATGCCTAGGATGGCTTATGGTAAAGCAAAGAATCTAAGGGACATCCAAAACAAAAAAAAGGGGTTGTTATAAATGTGGGAACTGTGCTTCTTGAAACACCTTCATTACAGGACCGTTGTTTCACCATCCACATACAGCAAGAACATTTACGATCAAACATAGACTCTCTTTTTTCATCAGACTATGTGGTATATTTCATCATTTGCCCCTGTGGATATTAAGTCAACCAACTTTAAGGAAAGACTGGTCAATTACAAGAGCACTATCAGAATAGCATTACAGGACGGCTATAGTGAACAGCCTGTTACCTCGGGGGTTCTAGGCACCATGAACTCCTTAAAAGGGAGGCTTGTTGGATCCATCATTTAAACACACTGCGATGGGCCTAAACACTGTACAAAACTATTTCTTATTCTATTAAATAGCACAAAATGGCCATAGAAAATTATGAGTTCTGAGGTGATTTGGGGAGGTATATGCCAATCATCCAGGGAGCAGTATGAAAATGTTCCATCAATGGACTAAATGAAGTTGGACACTCATGACATTGTTGTATAATACTTTCTGGGAGTGTACGTTTACTTTTATTATTTTTTTTCAACATGGTTTGTCAATATAGGGTATTGTACAAAGAAAGGCATATTGCTAATATTTAGGAAGTATGTATGGACAGATGTTATGTCGTAATTCCACAGTCCACACGTAAACCTTTAGGACACTTACATTGGTAAATTTAGTTGTTACATATATATATATTCTTTAAGAACACACATGGATACATTGTTGTGAAGAGGTGTTAGGGAGGATAATGTGTTAATTCACAAAACGTTAACCAATAACACTAGTATCTCCATAGCAATAGCTTGTCAGTGTAAGCAAGCACGAGTGGAGTAAAATCTGTGATTTAGGGTTGATAACAGATAATATGTATATGATTATAATAACAACATGTTTAAACTTGATTATAGTGGCTGCTGACAGGTTCAGTATATAGATGTGGATTACAAGTAGGTAATCAGAAACTATGCATACAAGTGTTGAGAATGTGCAACAGGTAGGTATGATATATGTGTGTGTGTGTGTGTGTGTGTGAAAATGTTTGAAATACAAATCTATGTACAGGTAGCCCTCAGTTTACTCCGGGGTTAGGTTCCAGAAGGAATGGTTGTAAATCGAAACCGTTGTAAATTGAAACCCAGTTGTAACAATAATAATGTAAGTCAATGGGAAGTGAGGGAGATAGGTTCCAGGCCCCTCTCAAAATTGTCATAATAGCACCTAATACATTATTTTTAAAGCTTTGAAATGAAGAATTTAAATGTTAAACAGCATTATAAACCTAATAAAATAATCACACAACACAGAATATATAATTAAACTAAGTTAAATGAACAAAAACAGTTGCTAAACAGCATTATAAACCTAATAAAATAATCACACAACACAGACTTCACTTGCATTTTTCTGCAAACAGTTCTTTCTATGCATTCCAATCTGGACTGATTTATAGACAGGAAGACCTTGTTCCTTTGAAATCTTCTCGATAGCTCAGGTCTGGTTAAACTGATTAATTTCAGCTTGCTTGGCTTTGCTGCAACACAAGCGGACAGCTCCACCTACAGGCTATTTTAATAAATGCACTGCTTCTCAATGCTTTTCAATAGCAGTCACATGACTGGTAAAAAAGGTAGTTATTCTGAAACTGTGTAAATTGAACCGTTGTAAAACGAGGGCCACCTGTACTTGAAAATTTTATGAATTAGCGCAACATATACAGTCATGGCCAAAAATATTGGCACCCCTGCATTTCTGTCAGATAATGCACCGTTTCACCCAGAAAATTGTTGCAATTACAAATGTTTTGGCATTCTCATGTTTATTTATTTTGTTTGTATTGGTATGACACAAAAAAGTGGAGGAAAAAAAAAAAAAGCCAAATCTGGCACATTCCACGCAAAACTTCAAAAATGGACTGGACAAAATTATTGGTACCCTCAATTTAATATTTGGTAGCACACCTCTTGGAAAAATAACTGAAATCAATCGCTTCCTGTAACCATCAATGAGTTTCTTACACCTCTTTACTGGAACTTTGGACCACTCTTCTTTCACCAATCGCTTCAGGTCTCTCAGATTGGAAGGGTTCCTTTTCCCAACTGCTGTTTTGAGATCTCTCCACAGGTGCTATATGGGGTTGAGATCTGGACTCATTGCTGGCAGTTCAGTACTCTCCAGCTCTTTGTCTTAAACCATTTCTGGGTGCTTTTTGACGTGTACTTTGGGTCATGTCCTGCTGTAAGACCCATGACCTCTGATGGAGACCCAACTTTCTGACACTGGGCCCCACATTCCACCACAGAATTCTTTGGTAGTCTTCAGATTTCATTATGCCATGCACACAGTCAAGACATCCAGTGCCTGAAGCAGCAAAGCAACCCCAAAACATCAGTGAACCTCCAACATGTTTGACTGTAGGGACTGTATTCTTTTCTTTAAAAGCCATATTTCTTTTTCTGAAAACAGTAAAATCATGGGATTTACCAAAAAGCTGTAATTTTGTTTTGTCTGTCCACAGCACATTCTCCCAAAAGGATTTTGGCTTCCTCAGGTAAGTTTTGGTAAACTCCAATCTGGCTTTTTTATGTTTCTGTGTAAGCAGTGGTGGTGTCCTCCTGGGTCTGCTACCATAGCGTCCCTTTTCATTCAGATGGTGACCTATAGTGTGAGCTGACACATTTGTACCTTGTGCCTGAAGGTCAGCTTGAATTTGTCTGGAAGTTGATCATGGTTCTTTATTCACCATTCAAGCAATCCTTTGTTGCAATCTTTGATCAATTTTTCTCTTTCGTCCACATCCAGGGAGACTAGCTACAGTGTCATGGGCTGTAAACTTCTTGACAATGTTGCGCCCACTGGACACAGGAACATTAAGATCTCTGGAGATGGACTTGTAACCTTGAGATTGTCCCTGCTTTTGCATAATTTTTGTTCTCAAATCCTCAGACAATTCTTTGCTGCTCTTTCTCTTCTTCATGCTCAGTGTGGCACACAATAGAAAGGTTGAGTCAATTTTTCACCATTTTAACTGGTTGCCGGTGTGATTTCCATATTGTCAGCACCTGTTAATTGATGCAGGGTGAGTTTAACTACAAATTACAAGAGCATCACAAACTTGGAATGTAATTATTTCTTACAATTTTGAGAAGGTGCCAATAATTTTGTCCAGTCCGTTTTTGGAGTTTTGCGTGGAATGTGTCAGATTTGGCTTTTTTTTCTCCACTTTTTTGTGTCATTCCAATACAAACAAAAGAAATAAACATGAGAATGCCTAAACATTAGTAATTGTAACAATTTTCTGGGCGAAGTGGTGCATTATCTGACAGAAATGTAGGGGTGCAAATATTTTTGGCCATGACCATCCTGATTGATCGATATATGGTTATGTGGGTTTGGTGCCCATTTTTCAATGCAAGGGTTGAGGGGCTTATTACTATTTTAAACAGGATGGTTTGCACTATTTGTACTGAATAAAAATTCATGTTGTACAGTCTGAAACGTCAACCAAGATCATGTGCGTATAACACAAAGCTTGTTAAACATTGGATATTTTTGATACAACCTGTGAGTGCCTCTTTATTCTGGTAAGATAGTTTCATATTTTATACATGTATGATAACGCAAGAAGACAGGGTCACAGTGTGACTCCTTTTATCTGTATAGAATCAAGGGTTAATATCTCCTGAGGAGGATTATTGAACAGTGGGGAATTATCTTATATTTGTTTGATGTTATGCTGCTTTTATGTGAGAGATGTTATGGGCTCATAGGCTGTTATGGAATATACAGGTTTCACTTTGAGATCCATGCAGCTTACAAGCTTGGCACACTTTTTCTCATAGCAGGGACGGTCCTGCATTGTGCACCATGTGATTCTTTCTCTCTTTCCTGACCGGGTATCTATTAGAGAGGGGTCCATAATTCTCTGTACTGTCTGGGTCATGGGAGGTGGTAAGTGCCCCAGCCTTTGGGATATAAAGGTGCCGTTTTTTTAAATAAAATAAGATGTTTTATTTCTATAATTCTGTTGCTTTAGGGGGCACTCCCTCTATTCCTAAAGAGTAATTCCTGTTTATATTGTGAGGAGGCCTTAGTTCCGCCCTCTCAATTATGTTCCATATGCCTTGATAATGTGATAATATCAAACATGTTTGATACCACTGAGCCGTCCACCTCCGAGGAGTTGTCGTCCAGTGAGGTGCGTACCCTACATTCTTATCTCTGTACACATGTAGTTTCCTGTAGCATTTCTGATCCTCCATCTGAAGGGCGCATTTTTTTTTTTTTTTAACCAGACATTACTGCGCAGTTCAGGCGGCGGTGTCTGCGGCCTTTAATGCTTTACCTCGCCCTGCTAAGCGTAAGCGAAAGGTTATATATTGCACTCCTTCCCAGAGTACATCAGATCATTTATTGGATTTAACTGATAAGGTTATCCAAGGATGAAGTTCTTTCTGAGACTTCAGAGTATGAACATTCTGGGTCTGAGTCTACTGCCTCTAAACCTCTGGCTGCGGAAGGACCAGACTTTAGTTTTAGGAATTTGCGCTTTCTTCTAAAGGAAGTTTTTGGCGAATTCCGAGGTTTCAGACAAATTGTCTGATGAACCTTTTGATTCCTAAATTGGATAGAGTTTGAGGACATGGTGGTACCCTATCCTTCCCTGCTCCTGTTAGATGGCGAATATTATTAAGAATGAATGGACAGGATTGGATTCCTTGTTCCCCTCTTCTCCCTTTAACAAATTGTTCCCGGTCATGGACTCTCAATGGAGTTGTGAGGTTCCATCCCTAAAAGGGATGGCGCTATCTTCACCCTTGTTAAACATATTAGTATCCCGCTTGAGGATAGCTCATAGCTTAGAGCCCAGGGATAAAGGATGGATACTCTGTTAAGAAAGATGTTTCATCATACAGGATATTTGTTTCAACTGGCGGCCGCTGTTGCCGCGGTTGCTGGATAATCTACCTTCTGGTGTGACTCCTTATAGGATTTGATCGGTGTGTAGGGTCCCCTCGTCGTTACTCAGGAAAGATTTACGGCCTTGAGGGTTGCTAATTCTTTTATCTAGGGATGCTATTAGGCAGATTATTCGCCTGAATGCTAAGGCTTCAGCTTTTTCTGTTTAGGCCCGTCTGGCTGAAGTCATGGTCTGCGGTTATGACTTCTAAGTCTAGACTTCTTTCCCTCCACTTTAAGGGAATGATTTTGTTTGGTCCAGGCCTGGACTTAATTATTTCCACGGTCACAGGGGGCAAGGGTGCCCTCCTACCACAAGAGAATATGAACGATTTTCGTTCTTTCGTTCTGATAAAGCCCATGTCAGCAGTCCTCCGCTAAGCCAGAGCAAACCAAGAGCTCTTGAAAGCCGGCTCAGTCCTGGAATAAATCCAAGCAGAGCATGAAGCCCACCGAGTCTAAGTAGGCATGAATGGGCGGTCCCTGGTCCTCTTCTGGATCATGTAGGGGGCTGACTATCGCTCTTTTCAGTCGCTTGGTTCAGGGACGTGCAGGATCCATGGGTCCTGGAGGTCATAGCTCAGGGTTACAAGATAGGTTTCAAGTTTCAGCTACCCAAGGACTGACTCCTCCTCTCTCTCCTGTCTTCCTGACCCGAAAGGAGGGAAGCCTTTCTGGGGTGTGTTCTGGATCTGTCCTCTTAGGCGTTATTGTCCCAGTGCATATCGAAGTGAGAGGTTTGGGATACTATTCTAACCTTTTCGTGTTCCCAAAGAAGGAGGGAACTTTCTGTCCGATTTGGACCTAAAGTGCTTAAACAAGTTTTTAAATGTCCCCTCGTTCAAGATGGAGACAATAAGGTCCATTCTTCCCCTCGTTCGAGAAGGGCAGTTCATGACCACGATAGATCTGAAGGATACTTCCTTCACGTACCAATCCTCAAGGACCACCTCCAGTTCCTAAGGTTTGCGTTCCTGGTCCAGAACTTCCAATTTATTGATCTTCCGTTTGGTCTAGCTACGGCTCCAAGAAATTTTTCGAAAGAGTGGACCATTTGGAATCTCTCCCGTCTTCTTCAATCCCATGGATGGAAGATAATTCTAGTGAGAGTTCTCTTGTGTCAAATACGAGGGTATAATTCTCGGGTACTATAATAGACTCCATAAACATGAGAATATTTCTAACAAACCAGAGACATTGCAAGCTAGCTTCAACATGTCTTGACCTCCAGACCACCTGAAGGCCACCTGTGGCTCGGTGTAAGGAGGTGATTGGTCTCATGGTGTCCAGCATGGACATAATTTCATTTGCCAGGTTTCACCTCAGACTGTTGCAACTGCGTATGCTTAAGCGGTGGAACGGCGATCATTCGGATCTGTCTCCAAGAGATTTCTCTGGACCACCGATCGGGAGAATCGCTCTCTTGGTGTTTTTGTCCGGATCTCTCTTCCCAAGGGACGTCCATCTCAAGACCATCCTGGGTGATTGTGACTACGGTTGCTAGTCTGTCAGGATAGGGAGCTGTTTGGGGTGCCAGGAAGGGGTGCCAGGAAGGCACAGGGCCTATGGACTTGGGAGGAAAAGCTCCCTCCTGATCGCATTTTGGATCTTCCGGCAATATACAATGCTCTGAAGGCTTGGCCTCTGGGTTCGTCCCAGTTTATCAGATTCCAATCAGACAATATAACCTCGGAGGCTTGCATCAACCATCAGGGGGCAACGAAAAGCTCCCTAGCTATGAGGGAAGTATCTTGGATTCTGGAGTGGGCAGAGACCCACATTTGTTCGCTGTCCGCAATCCACATTCCGGGTGTGGACAACTGGGAAGCGGATTTCTTCAGCAGACAATCCTTTCAGGGAAATTGTCTCTCCATCCTGAGTGTTCGCAGAGATTTGCAAGAGGTAGATCTTATGACGTCTCAATACCAAGCTACCCAGATATGGGTCAAGGTACAGGGATCCTCAGGCGGGGCTAACGGATGCATTAGCGGTGCCTTGGAGGTTCAATCCAGTTTATCTTTTCTGGCCGTTACCACTACTTCCTAGTGTAGTGATTCGAAACAGGCAGGACTTAGTGATACTGATTGCTCCGTTTTGGCCGCAAAAGAAAATGGTTCGCGGACTAGTGGGGATGTCATCTCCTCCGTGAAAGTTATCTTGTCGCAGGGATCTGCTGACTAAGGTCTCTTTGTTAATCTATGTTTAGATTCTCTGAGGCTGACTGCGTGGAGATTGAATGCTTAGTCCTAGCCAAGAGAGTGTTTACTGAGAGTGTTATTTTTACTCTCTTTCAAGCTCGTAGCTGGTTGCTCGTTGCATCTATCATAAGGTGTGGAGGACCTACTTATTTTGTTCTCCAGAATGAACTGGAGAATGTTTTTTCTGCAAGTCTCCTGAGGGGACAGATTTAGGCCCTGTCTGTGTTAATGCACAAGAGGTTTGCTGAGCTTCCTGATGTGCAATCATTTGTTAAGACTCTGCTAGGATCAGACCTGTGTTTAGATCTATTGCTCCTCCTTGGAGTTTAAATCTTGTTCTTAAAGTTTTGCACGGGCTCCGTTGGAGCCTATGCATGAAGTAGACATTAAATTGTTGTCTTGGAAGGTTCCTTTTCTATGGGTTATTGCATTTACGTGCAGAGTATCTGTGATTGCTGCCTTGAAATGCGTCCCTCCTTATCTGGCTTCCACGCTGATAAGGCTGTTCTACAAACCAAGTTAGGTTTTCTTCCTAAGGTTGTGTCAATTCGCAACCTCAATCAAGAGATTGTGGTTCCTTTCTTATGTCCTAATCCTCCTTCATTGAAGGAACATTTTCCACGTAATTCTGGATGTGGTTTGTGCCTTGAAGTCCTATCTTCAGGCCACAAAGGAATTTAGACAAACTTCTTTCTCTGTTTGTTTGTTCTCTTTTCTGGGAAGCTTGGGGGTCAGAGGGCCTCTTCGTCTTCATTATCATTTTGGATGAGGAGTATCATCCATTTAGCATAGAGACAGCGGGATATAAGGCTCCTCTGAGGATTACAGCTCATTCTACGAGAGCAGTGGTTTCCTCTTGGGCCTTCAAGAATGAGGCCTCTATGGATCAGATTTGTAAGGCCTGGTCCTCCTTACATACTTTTTTCAGACTTTACAAGTTTGATGTTTTTGCTTCTGCTGAGGCGGCCTTTGGGAGAAAGGTTTGCAGGCTGTGGTGCCCTCAGATTAGGGTCCGTACCTCCTTTTTTTTTTTTTTTTCCTCCTGTTTTGCATTCAGTGTCCTCTATAGCTTGCTTACCAGATAATTTTCTTTTCTTCTGATGGGGAGAAGCCACAGCTCCCCGCACGTTTTTATTCTATGAGGCGGTCTTGTATTTTATTTGTTCTTCTGGCACCTTTTTCACCCTGATATTTCTCCTACTGTTCCTTGTTCCCTCAGCAGAATGACTGGGGGATGAGGGAAGTGGGGGAGGTATTTAAGGCTTTGGTTGGGTGTCTTTGCCTCCTCCTGGTGGACAGGATCTGTATTTCCCAAAAGTAATGAATGCAGCTGTGGCCTCTCCCCGTCAGAAGAATATAAAATTATCTGGTAAGATCATTTTTTTTTTTTTTTTTTTTACTTTATATTGCAACTTTCTGCACCCTGGTACCTGTTGACTTGTTAGGTGAGAGTGTTTTCTCTTTGAAATTATTTATTTATATATATATATATATATATATATATATATATATATATATATATATATATATATATATATATTAATAAGCTGCTTCTCTGGGGATTCCCGTTACCACTTTCTTTTGGGGTACCGAAGGCTCTGTCCTCGGTACTCTTCTCAATCTACATGTCATCGTTAGGTTCCCTAATAAACTCCCACAGGTTTCAATATCATTTGTATGCAGACGACACCCAAATCTACCTCTCTGCACCAGACCTATCTCCTTCCTTGCTAACCCCTGTCACTAACGGTCTTTCTCACATCTCGCCCTGGATGTCCTCTTACTACCTTATGCTAAATCTCTCTAAAACTGAGCTCCTTATTTTCCCCCCTTCTGTTAAAATCTCCACCCCCCCATCTTTCTATAACTGTCGACAACTCCATCTTTATCCCTACTTCGCATGCCCGATGTCTTGGGGTCATATTTGATCTTTCTTTCACTCCTCACATTTAGTCCTTGGCTAAATCCTGCCTCTTCCACCTTTAAAAACATCTCTTAAATTAGACATTTCCTTACACAAGACACAACTAAAATTTGAATCCACTCTCTCTCATATTTTCCCGCCTCGAATACTGCAACTCCGTCCTCTCTGGTCTCCCTAGCTACTGCCTAGCTCCTTTTACAATCGATAATTAATGTCTCTGCCAGGCTCATCTTCCTTATACATTGCTCTTCATCTGCTGCACCTCTCTGCCAATCACTTCACTGGTTTCCTCTTGCCTCCAGAATTAAACACAAAATTCTGACTCTGACATACATGGCCCTCAGCTGCACTGCTCCCCCTATATCTCAGACCTTGTCTCCAGATACTCTCCCTCCCATTCCCTTCGCTCTGCTCACGACCTTCTACTCTCCTCCTCTCTTGTTACCTCCTCACATTCCCATTTATAGGACTTCTCCAGACTGGCTCCCATCTTGTGGAACTCTCTGCCTCGCTCCACAAGACTCTCCCCTAGTTTTGAAAGCTTCAAGCGCTCCCTAAAGACTCTACTGTTCAGGGATGCATACAGCCTACACTAACCTTTCCTAATACCAGTTCCTCTCCTCCATTGCTATCCGCCATGAACCCTTTTAATAAGAGCTAAACTGTTTGCACGTCACCATCATAAGAGTTGACTACAACAGGGAGACTCTCGGCAGGGCCCTCTACTCATTTGATCCCTATAAATGTTACCTTGCATACCGCCTCTGTTTATAACTAATCGGAATCTGTTGTCACTCTACAAATAAGCGATAATTATATATATATATATATATATATATATATGTCATGTTTCTGTCTGGCATTGGTGACAGGTTTGCATGTGCCAGCTAAGAGAGAGTGGCATTAATGAGCCCTGCAGAGGAAGAAAGCATGCTCAATCTGTAAGTAAGTTGTGTCCTGTTACTGGTACTTGTCTCATGCTTCCCTCTGACATAGTAGGAGATCCCAGCTCCTACATATAGAGGTGGCAGATCCAGTACGCAGCATCTCAGGGTAGGAGTACAGAGTCAGTCTAACAGTGGCAAAACCACATCCTTTTTACCACTAAAGCTTTGATCTTGAGTCGGGCAAACCCTTTTAATGCATTGCATCTTATATTCATGTATCATCTTTTGAGAAACTTACTGATATGGATCTCGAAATGTGTTAGAGTGGGAGTTGGCATGTTTGGTGCAGTGGCATATACATTTTTTCATTTGGCTCCCCGGAAAAAAGTAGCTTGCTGGGATATATATGATACACACACACACTAATGTTATTTATTTTATGTACTTAACCCTATGGCACTCTGGTAAAGCTGGTCATATATTATTTGACTCTGTGTGATATCATTGTATGACACACAATTAACACATAATGCAGAAAGAAGACTGGGTGGATGCACAAACTCCTTCTATTCATTTAAGACTTATATGTTTATTAGCTTATTTTCGTAGTGAGCCCAGAATCATGAAAATGTAATTGTATATACTCAGCCCTTAAGACTTCTAAAAGCCAATATAAAATAGCCTTTTAACTATTCATTCTAGACAAACTGCAGGAAATCAAAAATGTTTTGAGGACAATACAAATTTCACTCTATCCACATCAAGCGACATGTTAAAGCGACAGTCAAGTCAAAATGAAATCTTTACGATTTAGAGCATGACATTTTAAACAACTTTCCAATTTACTTCCATTAACAAAATGGGCAAAGTCTTTTTATATTTACACTTATTTGAATCACCAGCTCCTACTGAGCATGTGCACAAATTCACAGAATATACATATATGCATTTGTGATTGGCTGATGGCTGTCACATGATACAGGAGGAGTGGAAATAGACAAAGAAAAAAAAATCTAATATTCATTTGAAGTTCAGACTAAGTGCTATTGCCATGTCTTTTTATCATGTATTTGTTGTGTATGCAAAAAGCGCCGGCTCAAGAAATTGTGCTGTCTGGGTCCGATAATGCAAAAACATTACAACCTTCTAGCCGTGCCGATGACTTTACAAAGCCTGCCTGCATGTAACCAGTGCTTACACGCAATACGTGGGAAGGTAGTTAAGGAAGAGAATCACTTTGTCCCACCTTAAATGTCGCCCCTGACCGGATCTGTGTCTTTGTGCATGATAAGGTGGGAGCCTGCAACTTCCCCCACAGAGACAGAGGACAGGAGTGGTCATGATCTGACAATGATTGACTCTGTCAGGTGCTGCCTGGGTCCATTGGACCCACTTGGTCCAATGGTTGAGCTGGCCCTGTTTGCAAATCTATTGTATGTACTGTTTCTTTATTTAGCATAACACTTTCAGTGCATTAACAGAACATTTTAATACACCAGCATACTGGGCTGAATCAGGACTAGTCTGCTTTAAATAACTTGCACCAGCAATTGCAATGTTTAAAAATGATAATAACTATGTGGTAAAGAGAGGATGGGAGAGAATCAAGCATTACTGCACTTTAATTACAGTTCCCTTCAGTATATGAAACACAGTCTTGGTTATGACAGTGGTATTTTTTTCTTTTAAATTACATTTTACTTGACATAACAGATTTATGTTTTTAATTTATCTTGGAATTTGCATAAAGGATCCTTATGTTGACGAGTCCATCAAAATGTGAAATAGATTTTCTTAAGGGGATACAAATATGCAAAAATAACATGTCCCGGAAAGGGGGTTACACCTAGTTAAAGGGACACCAACGCCCAAAAGCATCTCTATTGTTTTACAGCATTTTAATATGTTGCTATTGCTTGTATATAACTATGTGTTTATCATGCAAAAGTATTCTTACTGCTTTCCAAGGTTTCAAGGATGTATTTGCTTCGCGGCTGGATATTGCTACTGATCCATGTTGAGCTACTGAGCCTATTTGATTCATTTTTGGGTGCAGAGTGGTATAGGACATAAACCCCGCCCTCCGGTAAAGGATACATTTTTTTTTAAAGTTTCCAATTTACTTATGTTATCACAGTTTCTTCATTCTCATGCTATTTTTGGTTGAAGTGAATACCTAGGTAGCTGGTGTGCACATGTCTAGAGAACTATATGGCGGTAGTTTTGCAAGGATGGTTTTGAGCACTAGTTGGCAGCAGTGTTTGCAAATTGTATAACGCTATTAAAAACATTCTCACAAAACTAAAACCATATAGTGTTCCACATATGCACAGTCCTGAGCCTACCTGCTTTTTAAACAAAGGATACCAAAAGTACAGAGTGATAACAGATATGTATTGGGAAGTTTTTTAATTGTACACTCCACCTGTATCAAGAAAGAAGAAATTTGTGTTTCAATCGCATATAACATTTGTATTCAAGATCCTCAGAAGTATGGGGAAAAAATATATATTTTGACTGGAGTCAGGAATAGAGCCAGTCAGTGAATAAGCTGACCACTCTGGGAGAATTACATTTCTCCTGTTAAGTGTAGTCAGTCCACGGGTCATCATTACTTATGGGATATTAACTCCTCCCCAACAGGAAGTGCAAGAGGATCACCCAAGCAGAGCTGCTATATAGCTCCTCCCCTCTATGTCACACCCAGTCATTCTCGTGCACCCAACTAATAGATAGGATGTGTGAGAGGACTGTGGTGATTAAACTTAGTTTTTTATATCTTCAATCAAAAGTTTGTTATTTTAAACGGCACCGGAGTGTGTTGTTTCTCTTGTTAAGTGTAGTCAGTCCACGGGTCATCCATTACTTATGGGATTATAACTCCTCCCTAACAGGAAGTGCAAGAGGATCACCCAAGCAGAGCTGCTACATAGCTCCTCCCCTCTACCTCATTCCCAGTCATTCTCTTGCACCTAACTAAAGATAGGACGTGTGAGAGAACTGTGGTGTTTTTAAACTTAGTTTTTATTTCTTCAATCAAAAGTTTGTTATTTTAAACGACACCGGAGTGTGTTGTTTGTTCTCAGGCAGCATTAGAAGAAGAATCTGCCTGAGTTTTTCTATGATCTTAGCGGTCGTAACTAAGATCCACTTGCTGTTCTCGGCCATTCTGAGGAGTGAGGTAACTTCAGAACAGGGGATAGCATGCAGGGCCCACCTGCAAGGAGGTATGTGCAGTAAATTATTTTCTAAGGAATGGAATTGACTGAGAAAATACTGCTAATACCGATGTAATGTAAGTGCAGCCTTAAATGCAGTAGTAGCGACTGGTATCAGGCTGATAAGTATGTATGCATACTCTGAGGTATTTTCTGGGGAATGGAATTTCACTTAGAAAAAACTGTCAATTTTAAAGTAATATTTGAGCCTTCACTGTAGTGAAAACGACTGGCAGCAGGCTTATTAATAACACTTCATATGTTTCAATTATAAAATGTTTACTGGCATGTTAATCGTTTTTCCTGAGGTACTTGGTGATAAAACTTTATGGGCATGATTTTTTTACCACATGGCTGTCGTTTTTTTTCTGCATAAAAACAGTTTACTGAGCTTCCCCACTGTTGTAATATGAGTGGGAGGGGCCTATTTTAGCGCTTTATTGCGCAGTTAAAATTCAATCACAGTCTTCCTATTTCTTCCTCCATGATCCAGGACGTCTCTACAGAGCCCAGGGGTCTCCAAAACTAGTTTTGAGGGAGGTAATCAGTCACAGCAGACCTGTGACAGTGTGTTTGACTGTGTTAAAAACGTTTATTATTACAACTGTTAACCGTTTGGGTATTAAGGGGTTAATCATCCTTTTGCTGGTGGGTGCAATCCTCTGCTAACTTTATACATTTTCTGTAAAAATTTGGTTGCTTTAACTAATTTGGTTCATTGTTAACTCAACTGTGTCACATTTTTATGTTTCTTAAAGGCGCAGTAGCGTTTTTTATATAGCTTGTAAATTTATTTAAAAGTTTTTTTCCAAGCTTGCTAGTGTTATTGCTAGTCTGTTTAAACATGTCTGACTCAGATGAATCTCTTTGTTCACTATGTTTAAAGGCCAATGTGGAGCCCAATAGAAATTTGTGCACTCAATGTATAGATGTCACTTTGAATAAAAGTCAAACTTTATATGTTAAGAAAATATCACCAGACAATGAGGGGGAAGTTATGCCGACTAACTCTCCTCACGTGTCAGTACCTTCGCCTCCCGCTCAGGAGGTGCGTGATATTGTGGCGCCAAGTACATCAGGGCGGCCCATACAAATCACTTTGCAAGACATGGCTAATGTTATGACTGAAGTACTATCTAAATTGCCAGAATTAAGAGGTAAACGCGATTACTCTGGGGTAAGAACAGAGCGCGCTGATAATAGTAGAGCCATGTCTGATACTGCGTCACAATTTGCAGAACATGAGGACGGAGAGCTTCATTCTGTGGGTGACGGGTCTGATCCAAATAAACTGGATTCAGATATTTCAAATTTTAAATTTAAGCTTGAGAACCTCCGCGTATTACTAGGGGAGGTATTAGCAGCTCTGAATGATTGTAACACGATTGCAATTCCAGAGAAAGTATGTAGGCTGGATAAATATTTTGCGGTACCGGTGTGTACTGACGTATTTCCTATACCTAAAAGGCTTACAGAAATTATTAACAAGGAGTGGGATAGACCCGGTGTGCCCTTTTCACCCCCTCCTGTATTTAGAAAAATGTTTCCAATAGACGCCACCACACGGGACCTATGGCAGACGGTCCCTAAGGTGGAGGGAGCAGTTTCTACTCTGGCTAAGCGCACCACTATCCCGGTAGAGGATAGCTGTGCTTTTTCAGATCCAATGGATAAAAAGTTAGAGGGTTACCTTAAGAAAATGTTTGTTCAACAAGGTTTTATATTGCAACCCCTTGCATGCATCGCGCCTGTCACTGCTGCGGCGGCATTCTGGTTTGAGTCTCTGGAAGAGACCCATAGCACGGCTCCATTGGATGACATTATGAACAAGCTTAAAGCCCTTAAGCTAGCTAATTCATTTATTTCTGACGCCGTAGTACACTTAACCAAACTTATGGCTAAGAATTCCGGATTCGCCATTCAAGCGCGCAGAGCGCTGTGGCTTAAATCCTGGTCAGCTGATGTGACTTCTAAATCTAAACTGCTTAATATTCCTTTCAAAGGGCAGACCTTATTCGGGCCCGGCTTGAAAGAAATTATCGCTGATATTACTGGAGGTAAGGGCCATGCCCTGCCTCAAGACAGGGCCAAACCAAAGGCTAAACAGTCTAATTTTCGTGCCTTTCGTAACTTCAAGGCAGGAGCAGCATCAACTTCCTCTGCTCCAAGACAGGAAGGAACTGTTGCTCGCTTCAGACAGGGCTGGAAAGCTAACCAGTCCTGGAACAAGGGCAAGCAGGCCAGAAAACCTGCTGCTGCCCCTAAGACAGCATGAAGTGAAGGCCCCCTATCCGGAAACGGATCTAGTGGGGGGCAGACTTTCTCTCTTTGCCCAGGCTTGGGCAAGAGATGTCCAGGATCCCTGGGCGTTGGAAATCATATCTCAGGGATATCTTCTGGACTTCAAAGCTTTTCCTCCACAAGGGAGATTTCATCTTTCAAGGTTGTCAGCAAACCAAATAAAGAAAGAGGCGTTTCTACGCTGTGTACAAGACCTCTTACTAATGGGGGTGATCCACCCAGTTCCGCGGTCGGAACAAGGGCAAGGATTCTATTCAAATCTGTTTGTGGTTCCAAAAAAAGAGGGAACCTTCAGACCAATCTTGGACTTAAAGATCTTAAACAAATTCTTAAGAGTTCCATCGTTCAAAATGGAAACTATTCGAACCATCCTTCCCATGATCCAAGAGGGTCAGTACATGACCACAGTGGATTTAAAGGATGCCTATCTTCACATACCGATTCACAAGAATCATTACCGGTATCTAAGATTTGCCTTCCTAGACAGGCATTACCAGTTTGTAGCTCTTCCCTTCGGGTTAGCTACGGCTCCAAGAATCTTTACAAAGGTTCTGGGCTCTTCTGGCGGTACTAAGACCGCGAGGCATAGCGGTAGCTCCGTACCTAGACGACATTCTGATACAAGCGTCAAGTTGCCAAACTGCCAAGTCTCACACAGAGATAGTTCTGGCATTTCTAAGGTCGCATGGGTGGAAGGTGAACGTAGAAAAGAGTTCTCTATTACCACTCACAAGAGTTCCCTTTCTAGGGACTCTTATAGATTCTGTAGAAATGAAGATTTACCTGACGGAGGCCAGGTTATCAAAACTTCTAAATGCTTGCCGTGTCCTTCATTCCATTCAACACCCGTCAGTGGCTCAGTGCATGGAGGTAATCGGCTTAATGGTAGCGGCAATGGACATAGTACCATTTGCGCGCCTGCATCTCAGACCGCTGCAATTGTGCATGCTAAGTCAGTGGAATGGGGATTACTCAGATTTGTCCCCTCTGCTAAATCTGGATCAAGAGACCAGAGATTCTCTTCTATGGTGGCTTTCTCGGCCACATCTGTCCAAGGGGATGCCCTTCCGCAGGCCAAATTGGACGATTGTAACAACAGACGCCAGCCTTCTAGGTTGGGGCGCAGTCTGGAATTCCCTGAAGGCTCAGGGATCATGGACTCAGGAGGAGAGTCTCCTTCCAATAAACATTTTGGAATTAAGAGCAATTTTCAATGCTCTTCTGGCTTGGCCTCAGTTAGCAACTCTGAGGTTCATCAAGTTTCAGTCGGACAACATCACGACTGTGGCTTACATCAACCATCAAGGAGGAACCAGGAGTTCCCTAGCGATGTTGGAAGTCTCAAAGATAATTTGCTGGGCAGAGTCTCACTCTTGCCACCTGTCAGCGATCCACATCCCAGGCGTGGAGAACTGGGAGGCGGATTTTCTAAGTCGCCAGACCTTTCATCCGGGGGAGTGGGAACTTCATCCGGAGGTCTTTGCCCAACTGATTCATCGTTGGGGCAAATCAGATCTGGATCTCATGGCGTCTCGCCAGAACGCCAAGCTTCCTTGTTACGGATCCAGGTCCAGGGATCCGGGAGCGGTGCTGATAGATGCTCTGACAGCACCTTGGGTTTTCAACATGATTTATGTGTTTCCACCATTCCCGATGCTTCCTCGATTGATTGCAAGAATCAAACAGGAGAGAGCATCGGTGATTTTGATAGCGCCTGCGTGGCCACGCAGGACCTGGTATGCAGATCTAGTGGACATGTCGTCTTGTCCACCTTGGTCTCTGCCTCTGAGACAGGACCTTCTGATGCAGGGTCCTTTCAAACATCCAAATCTAGTTTCTCTGAAACTGACTGCATGGAGATTGAACGCTTGATTCTATCAAAGCGTGGATTCTCTGAGTCAGTTATTGATACCCTGATACAGGCTAGGAAACCTGTTACCAGGAAAATTTACCATAAAATATGGCGTAAATATTTATATTGGTGCAAATCCAAGGGTTACTCATGGAGTAAGGTTAGGATTCCTAGGATATTGTCTTTTCTACAAGAAGGTTTAGAAAAGGGTTTATCTGCTAGTTCGTTAAAGGGGCAGATTTCAGCTCTGTCTATCCTTCTACACAAACGTCTGGCAGAAGTTCCAGACGTTCAGGCTTTTTGTCAGGCTTTGGCTAGGATTAAGCCTGTGTTTAAGACTGTTGCTCCACCGTGGAGCTTAAACTTAGTTCTTAACGTTCTGCAAGGCGTTCCGTTTGAACCCCTTCATTCCATCGATATCAAGCTGTTATCTTGGAAAGTTCTGTTTTTGATGGCTATTTCCTCGGCTCGAAGAGTCTCTGAGTTATCTGCCTTACATTGTGATTCTCCTTATCTGATTTTTCATTCAGACAAGGTAGTTCTGCGTACTAAACCTGGGTTCTTACCTAAGGTAGTCACTAACAGGAATATCAATCAAGAGATTGTTGTTCCATCATTGTGTCCTAACCCTTCTTCAAAGAAGGAACGACTTTTGCACAATCTGGACGTTGTCCGTGCCCTGAAATTTTATTTGCAGGCAACTAAAGATTTTCGTCAAACTTCTTCTCTGTTTGTCGTTTATTCTGGACAGAGGAGAGGTCAAAAAGCTTCGGCTACCTCTCTCTCTTTTTGGCTTCGTAGCATAATACATTTAGCTTATGAGACTGCTGGACAGCAGCCTCCTGAAAGGATTACAGCTCATTCTACTAGAGCTGTGGCTTCCACTTGGGCCTTTAAGAATGAGGCCTCTGTTGAACAGATTTGCAAGGCTGCAACTTGGTCTTCACTTCACACTTTTTCAAAATTTTACAAATTTGACACTTTTGCTTCTTCGGAGGCTGTTTTTGGGAGAAAGGTTTTACAGGCAGTGGTTCCTTCCGTGTAAAGATCCTGCCTTGTCCCTCCCGTCATCCGTGTACTTTTAGCTTTGGTATTGGTATCCCATAAGTAATGGATGACCCGTGGACTGACTACACTTAACAAGAGAAAACATAATTTATGCTTACCTGATAAATTCTTTTCTCTTGTAGTGTAGTCAGTCCACGGCCCGCCCTGTTTTTACGGCAGGTCTAAATTTTAATTAAACTCCAGTCACCACTGCACCCTATAGTTTTCTCCTTTCTCGTTTGGTTTCGGTCGAATGACTGGGAATGAGGTAGAGGGGAGGAGCTATGTAGCAGCTCTGCTTGGGTGATCCTCTTGCACTTCCTGTTAGGGAGGAGTTATAATCCCATAAGTAATGGATGACCCGTGGACTGACTACACTACAAGAGAAAAGAATTTATCAGGTAAGCATAAATTATGTTTTTCTTCTCAGGCAGAATTTGAAGAAGAATCTACCTGAGTTTTTGTGTATGATCTTAGCGGACGTAACTAAGATCCATTTGCTGTTCTCGGCCATTCTGAGGAGTAAGGTAACTTCAGATCAGGGGACAGCGGGCAGGTTCACCTGCAAAGAGGTATGTTGCAGTATATTATTTTCTAAGGAATGGAATTGACTGAGAAAATACTGCTAATACCGATATAATGTAAGTACAGCCTTAAATGCAGTAGTAGCAACTGGTATCAGGCTGATATGTATGTATGTTTACACTTAAGTATTTCTGGGGAATGGCACTTCACTGGGAAAATACTGTATGCATATAACTTTTAGCCTAACTTGCAGTGTGAGCGGCTAGCAGCAGGCTTTTAATGACATTTCATAAATTAGATTTTAAAAGTTTGCTGGCATGTTAAATCGTTTAATTATCTGAGGTACTTGGTGAAAAATTGTTTTGGGCGTTATTTTCCACATGGCTGTCGTTTGTTTTAAATTAAAACAGTTTACTGAGCTTCCCTCACTGTTGTAGTGTGAGTGGGAGGGGCCTATTTTGGCGCTTTTACTACGCATCAGAAATTCAGTCACAGTCTGCCTTTTTCTCCCTGCATGATCCAGGACGTCTCTACAGAGCTCAGGGGTCTTCAAAACTAGTTTTGAGGGAGGTAATCACTCACAGCAGACCTGTGAGACTGTGCTTTGACTGTGATAAAAACGCTTATATTTTCAATTGTTATCCGTTTTTTTCTGATATTAAGGGTTAATCATCCATTGCTAATGAGTGCAATCCTTTGCTAAATTTGGTTTCTATAACTAATCCGGTTCATTGTTATTCAACTGTGACAGTTTTTGTGTGCTTCTTAAAGGCACAGTAATGTTTTTACATATTGCTTGTAAATTTAGTTGAAAAGTATTTCCAAGCTTGCTAGTCTAATTGCTAGTTTGTTTAAACATGTCTGACACAGAGGAATCTCTTTGTGCAATATGTTCAAAAGCCAAGGTGGAGCCCAATAGAAATTTATGTACTAATTGCATTGATGCTACTTTAAATAAAAGTCAATCTGTACATGTTAAGCAACATTCACCAGACAACGAGGGGGAAGTTATGCCGACTAACTTGCCTCACGTGTCAGTACCTGCATCTCCCACTCAGGAGGTGCGTGATATTGTAACGCCAAGTACATCAGGGCGGCCATTACAAATCACTCTACAAGACATGGCTAATGTTATGACTGAAGTTTTGTCTAAATTGCCAGAACTTAGGGGTAAACGAGATCACTCTGGGATGAGAACAGAGTATGCTGATAATGCTAGGGCCATTTGCAGAGCATGAGGACGGAGAGCTTCATTCTGCGGGTGACGGATCTGATCCAAATAAACTGGATTCAGACATTTCAAATTTTAAGTTTAAGCTGGAAAACCTCCGTGTATTACTAGGGGAGGTGTTAGTGGCTCTGAATGATTGTAACACAGTTGCAATCCCAGAGAAAATGTGTAGGTTGGATAAATATTTTGCGGTACCGACGAGTACTGACGTTTTTCCTATACCTAAGAGACTTACTGAAATTGTTACTAAGGAGTGGGATAGACCCGGTGTGCCTTTCTCACCCTCTCCTATATTCAGAAAAATGTTTCCAATAGACGCCACCACACGGGACTTATGGCAAACGGTCCCTAAGGTGGAGGGAGCAGTTTCTACTTTAGCTAAGCGTACCACTATCCCGGTAGAGGATAGTTGTGCCTTTTCAGATCCAATGGATAAAAAGTTAGAGGGTTACCTTAAGAAAATGTTTGTTCAACAAGGTTTTATATTACAACCCCTTGCATGCATTGCGCCTGTCACGGCTGCGGCAGCATTTTGGTTTGAGTCTCTGGAAGAGACCCTTGACTCAGCGACATTAGATGAGATTTCACACAAGCTTAAAACCCTTAAGCTAGCTAATTCATTTATTTCTGATGCCGTAGTACATTTAACTAAACTTACGGCTAAGAATTCCGGATTCGCCATTCAGGCACGCAGAGCGCTGTGGCTAAAATCCTGGTCAGCTGATGTAACTTCTAAATCGAAATTACTTAACATACCTTTCAAGGGGCAGACTTTATTCGGGCCCGGTTTGAAAGAAATTATCGCTGATATTACGGGAGGTAAAGGCCATGCCCTGCCTCAAGACAGAGCCAAACCTAGGGCTAGACAGTCTAATTTTCGTGCCTTTCGTAACTTCAAGGCAGGAGCAGCATCAACTTCCTCTGCTCCAAAACAGGAAGGAGCTGTTGCTCGCTACAGACAAGGCTGGAAACCTAACCAGACCTGGAATAAGGGCAAGCAGACCAGAAAACCTGCTGCTGCCCCTAAGACAGCATGAAGTGAGGGCCCCCGATCTGGAAACGGATCTAGTGGGAGGCAGACTCTCTCTCTTCGCCCAGGCTTGGGCAAGAGATGTCCAGGATCCCTGGGCGTTGGAGATCATATCTCAGGGATATCTTCTGGACTTCAAAGCTTCTCCTCCACAAGGGAGATTTCACCTTTCAAGGTTGTCAACAAACCAGATAAAGAAAGAGGCGTTTCTACGCTGTGTACAAGACCTTTTACTAATGGGAGTGATCCACCCAGTTCCGCGGTCGGAACACGGACAAGGGTTTTACTCAAATCTGTTTGTGGTTCCCAAAAAAGAGGGAACCTTCAGACCAATATTGGATTTAAAGATCCTAAACAAATTCCTAAGAGTTCCATCGTTCAAGATGGAAACTATTCGGACAATCTTACCCATGATCCAAAGAGGTCAGTACATGACCACAGTGGATTTAAAGGATGCTTACCTTCACATACCGATTCACAGAGAACATTACCGGTATCTAAGGTTTGCCTTCCTAGACAGGCATTACCAGTTTGTAGCTCTTCCCTTCGGGTTGGCTACGGCTCCAAGAATCTTTACAAAGGTTCTGGGCTCTCTTCTGGCGGTACTAAGACCGCGAGGAATTTCGGTAGCTCCGTACCTAGACGACATTCTGATACAAGCGTCAAGCTTTCAAACTGCCAAGTCTCATACAGAGTTAGTACTGGCATTTCTAAGGTCGCATGGGTGGAAAGTGAACGAGGAGAAGAGTTCTCTCTTACCACTCACAAGAGTTCCCTTCTTGGGGACTCTTATAGATTCTGTAGAAATGAAAATTTACCTGACAGAGGACAGGTTAACAAAGCTTCTAAATGCTTGCCGTGCCCTTCATTCCATTCAACACCCGTCAGTGGCTCAATGCATGGAGGTAATCGGCTTAATGGTAGCGGCAATGGACATAGTTCCTTTTGCACGCCTGCACCTCAGACCGCTGCAATTGTGCATGCTAAGTCAGTGGAATGGGGATTACTCAGATTTGTCCCCTACGCTGAATCTGGATCAAGAGACCAGAGATTCTCTTCTATGGTGGCTTTCTCGGCCACATCTGTCCAGGGGGATGCCCTTCAGCAGGCCAGACTGGACAATTGTAACTACAGACGCCAGCCTACTAGGTTGGGGCGCTGTCTGGAATTCCCTGAAGGCTCAGGGATCATGGACTCAAGAGGAGAATCTCCTTCCAATAAACATTCTGGAATTGAGAGCAGTTCTCAATGCCCTTCTGGCTTGGCCTCAGTTAGCAACTCTGAGGTTCATCAGGTTTCAGTCGGACAACATCACGACTGTGGCTTACATCAACCATCAGGGAGGGACAAGGAGTCCCTTAGCGATGATGGAAGTATCAAAGATAATTCGCTGGGCAGAGTCTCACTCTTGCCACCTGTCAGCGATCCACATCCCAGGAGTGGAGAACTGGGAGGCGGATTTCCTAAGTCGCCAGACTTTTCATCCGGGGGAGTGGGAACTTCATCCGGAGGTCTTTGCCCAAATACTTCGACGTTGGGGCAAACCAGATATGGATCTCATGGCGTCTCGCCAGAACGCCAAGCTTCCTCGTTACGGGTCCAGGGACCCGGGAGCGGTCCTGATAGATGCCTTGACAGCACCTTGGACCTTCAGGATGGCTTATGTGTTTCCACCCTTCCCGATGCTTCCTCGTTTGATTGCCAGGATCAAACAGGAGAAAGCATCGGTGATTCTAATAGCGCCTGCGTGGCCACGCAGGACCTGGTATGCAGATCTAGTGGACATGTCATCCTGTCCACCTTGGTCTCTGCCTCTGAGACAGGACCTTCTAATTCAGGGTCCTTTCAAACATCAAAATCTAATTTCTCTGAAACTGATTGCATGGAAATTGAACGCTTGATTTTATCAAAGCGTGGATTTTCGGAGCCAGTAATTGATACCTTAATACAGGCTAGGAAACCTGTTACCAGGAAAATTTACCATAAGATATGGCGTAAATACTTACACTGGTGCGAATCCAAGAGCTACTCATGGAGTAAGGTTAGGATTCCTAGGTTATTGTCTTTTCTACAAGAAGGTTTAGAAAAGGGTTTATCTGCAAGTTCTTTAAAGGGACAGATCTCAGCTCTGTCCATCCTTTTACACAAGCGTCTGTCAGAAGTTCCAGACGTTCAGGCTTTTTGTCAGGCTTTGGCTAGAATTAAGCCTGTGTTTAAGACTGTAGCTCCACCGTGGAGCTTAAACTTAGTTCTTAACGTTTTACAGGGTGTTCCGTTTGAACCCCTTCATTCCATTGATATCAGGCTATTATCTTGGAAAGTTCTGTTTTTAATGGCTATTTCCTCGGCTCGTAGAGTCTCTGAGTTATCAGCCTTACATTGTGATTCTCCTTATCTGATTTTTCATTCAGATAAGGTAGTTCTGCGTACTAAACCTGGGTTCCTAACTAAGGTAGTCACTAACAAGAATATCAATCAAGAGATTGTTGTTCCATCATTGTGCCCTAACCCTTCTTCAAAGAAGGAACGACTTCTGCACAATCTAGATGTAGTCCGTGCCCTGAAATTTTATTTACAGGCAACTAAAGATTTTCGCCAAACTTCTTCCCTGTTTGTCGTTTACTCTGGACAGAGGAGAGGTCAAAAAGCATCTGCTACCTCTCTATCTTTTTGGTTTCGTAGCATAATACGTTTAGCCTATGAGACTGCTGGACAGCAACCTCCTGAAAGGATTACAGCTCATTCTACTAGAGCTGTGGCTTCCACTTGGGCCTTTAAGAATGAGGCCTCTGTTGAACAGATTTGCAAGGCTGCAACTTGGTCTTCTCTTCATACTTTTTACAAATTTTACAAATTTGACACTTTTGCTTCTTCGGAGGCTGTTTTTGGGAGAAAGGTTCTTCAGGCAGTGGTTCCTTCCGTATAGAGATCCTGCCTGTCCCTTCCGTCATCCGTGTACTTAGCATTGGTATTGGTATCCCATAAGTAATGATGACCCGTGGACTGACTACACTTAACAGGAGAAAACATAATTTATGCTTACCTGATAAATTCCTTTCTCCTGTAGTGTAGTCAGTCCACGGCCCGCCCTGTTTTTTATGGCAGGTCTAAATTTTTAAATTATACTCCAGTCACCACTGCACCCTATAGTTTCTCCTTTCTCGTTTGGTTCTCGGTCGAATGACTGGGTGTGACATAGAGGGGAGGAGCTATATAGCAGCTCTGCTTGGGTGATCCTCTTGCACTTCCTGTTGGGGAGGAGTTAATATCCCATAAGTAATGATGACCCGTGGACTGACTACACTACAGGAGAAAGGAATTTATCAGGTAAGCATAAATTATGTTTTCCCCTTTCTTCCTAAAGTTCATTTGGATGGAAGACATTTTAAGGCAAGCAAATCTCTTCTTATGTGGAACTCCTTGATTTAAAGTGCAGGAAATTCCTCAATGAGGTGGCTATGGTGGTCAAATCTAGGATGTGATCTTGAAGCTCTGTTTGTGAACAAGTGAACGCCTTTATCATCTAACTAATCTATTATTTTAGTGCTCTAAGAAAGGAGTGGGGTGTTCATTTGGCCTGATTTTATTATATAGTGGAGTTTTGTGTAGGTTAGGATTAGAACATGCATATGTTGTCAGTCACCCCTCTAGGGAATCAGAAATGTGGTTAATTTATAAATGAATATGATATGTTTTTGGATCGATAATTTATTGCAACTCATGTTCTGCATAAATTACAAAATGGTTAAGTTGACAAAAAAAAGCCCTCCAATTTTCAGTTTGCGATCTATATTTAATAATTCATTAATATTAATTAAGTTGGTATTCTGGGAATGGGACCTGGTGCCAATATGGAACCATAAAGTGTATGTTTGAAATATTTAGGGAAAACTATATCATATACTGATGACTAATATATATAAAATAAATAAATATATAAAATGACAAATACAAATCTGAATGTTGTTGGGGTTTTTTTATATAAAAAAAAGCGCTTGGTCTACTGTAACCCCCCCAGAATTATATAACATTATATTAGTGCTAGCTTTATGTAATCTAATATTGCCTGTGAACTTTTAAAAAAATAGTGTTTTCCAGACCCGCTCTCTGTGCTCTACTGAGCGGGTCTGTTTTTTACACTGAGTGCATCTGGCCAGCTGTCTAGTCACAGCCCGGCCCGACTGCACCATTAATCTGTGCAGCTCGCTTTTTAATAAAAGTTCACAGGCAATATTAGATTACATAAAGCTAGCACTAATATAGTGTTATATAATTCTGCACTATTTGCAGAATTATATAACATTATTTTCTATGTTTATTGGCCCTTTAAGTAGTCTTGTCAGCCTCTCAGTGAGAGCATTGATGAAAGTTAGTCTGGAGATGCAGGGAGAGTCTTTCTGCGAAACCATCCAGACTCATATTAACAGCTCCTAAGCAGTCAGCGTTGACGAGTTTCACTGCCTGCTTTTCATCACTCAAGTCCATGTCAGAAGTGATGCTACAGTCTGTCACACTTGAAGGACCGTGTTTCTGTTCCACAGCATAGATTCCGGTAAGATTGTTTAATTTTTTTACACATATGTTAATGCTAGAAGACAGGGTCACAGTGGGACTCCTTTATCTTAATGGAATCAAGGGTTAATATCTCCTGAGGGGGATTGTTGAACAGTGGGGTGTTAATCATATTTGTTTATGTGATTTATGCCTCCCAGGGCATTTGCCTTCTCTTGATCCTGTCTTCCAGACAGAGAGAGGGAAACCATTTTAGGTAGGTGCAGGTTTTGTTCTCCTTTGGAGTCATTGTCCCAGTGCCTATCGCAGAGTGAGGTTTTAGATATTATTCAAACTGTTTTTTTCGTAGTCCCATAGAGGGAGGGAACTCCCGTCCTATTTGGGTCCTAAAGTACTTAAGCATGCTTATCATGTCTCCTCTTTCCAGAGGGAAACTTTAAGGTCCACTCTACCCTTGGTACGGGAAGAGCAGTGCAGGACCACTGTTGAGGAAGGATATCATACCCTTTCATTCCTCCTCAGGGAACATTTCCTGTTCCTAAGGTTGACGTTTCTGGACCAGCGCTTTCAGTACATTGCTTCTCCGTTTTGGTCTCGCTACTGCTTCTAGGGCCTTTTAGGAATCTAGGGATTCTTTGTCAGTTACCAGAATCCAGATCTAGCGGTAACTTCCCTTGTCTAGACGATTCTGGTTCAATCTCCATCGTCTCGTCTTATAGAAGACCATTAGGGATTTCATCTGTCTTCCTCGATTCTCAGGGTTGGAAGAATATCTAGACCAGAGTTCTCTGGTATAAGGCACCAGGGTGAGTTCCTGGATGCTATTTTAGCCTTCATAGACATAAAGACATTTCTATTGGACTTGTGAAGTTATGAGTTAGCTTCATCAGTGTAATGGCAGGATTTTACAGGATCTGTTTTTACAGAAAACTACAATTATATATATATATGAATATACATATGTGTTTTTATCTCTGTTAATCCTTGGGCTAATATTTCCACTTTTTGATTCAGTGAGGTAATTTGATTTGACATTTCTAGGAGATCCATGATCAACCTGGAATTAAGTGCAAATGGGTATTTAATCTTTTTAAGGCTTGATTATTCTGTGATGTTTACTTTTATCAACTTTACAATAAAGTAAATTATCACTATGTTTCTGAGTGTTTGCTTTCATTATCTCCCTGATATCATTTCTTGTTAAAAGGGAACCTGTATGAAAGCGTTTATTGCTATAGAATAAGTGAATAAAACAGATCTCTGAACTGTAATTCTAACAGTCAGAGAGACTCAAACCAAAGTAAAATATAAAGTAGAAAAATTGAATGTTATAACAAAAAATAATTGAATTGAGAGATTAAGTAAGTCACAACAATGTCTCAAGGCAAACAACAATTTTCAGTCTCAAAGTTGAATTTATGAAGAGCTACTAGTGATATAGGAGTGGGTTGTTAATGCTGTTTTGATGAGGCTGTATAGTAACAAATGAAAGTGTCAGAGTATGTGCTGTAAACAACTTCTTAGATACGAGGAGGAGAGGGTAACATTTGTGACCACTGTTGGAGATCTCTTTTATAGCATGCTTATTAGTGACAGATATGTACATACCTTATTTGTTTTTTTTAGATATATAGATTACCCGTTATGAGCAATTGAATGTCCGTGCTGCTCCGTGCTGAGTACTCAGCGTCTGTGGGGAGTCTGGCGCACTGCACGCTCAGGTTGTAGAGTGGCGTGGGTGACGTCACTAAAACGAAGAGGCTTGTTCTGAAGTCCCGCCTTGATGCAGACTTGCTCTGATGTTCCGATTTTAAATGTTAGTTGCAATCCTCAGAAGATTGCTTTGAAGGTTCCGGTCAGGGAGTAGAATATAACTGGTTAGATAGTTACAAAGATAAAGTCCCATAAACACTATAGGAACTTAGAGTGTTTAGAGATAGCTTCAAATAAATTGCAGAGACCAAGGAGAATTAGAACAAACTTCCCTCAGACTGCAATAATCAAGCAATGCAGTGAGGAGAAGGTGTGACTTAAATAGGGCTAAAGGATAGGGAAGGAGATCTTGAGTTAAAGGTATAGACTTTAGGCAAAATCATGACAGATCCCCCCTGTCAAGAACCCCCCCCCCCCCCACACACACACAAGATTGGGGTCCAGGCTTCAGAGGATAAGACGAGTGAAAAACCTTCAATAAAGCCGGTGCGTTCAAATCCCGAATTGGAACCCAAGAGTTTTCACTGTCATCGTATCCTTTCCAGTGAACCAGGTATTCCAGTGTCCCTCTACGACGTCTGGAATCCAATATTACATCTACTTCGTAATCCAGAGGATCCAGAATTGGAAATCTGTAGACAAGAGGTTGCGGAATCCCTTTTCCCTGGTAGGGTTTCAAAAGCGAAACCTGAAAGGAGGGATGGATATGCATATCTGCTGGCAGTTTTAAGGTCACTGCGTTGTCATTAATGATTTTTACAATGGGAAACGGACCAATAAACTGATCAGCTAATTTTTTGGAAGGTACTGGTAGTTTTATGTTTTTTGTGGACAACCAAACAAGATCATTAAGTTTATACACTGGTGCTGGTGTTCTCTTTTTGTCATAATATGTTTTCTGAGACTTCTTCGCCTCACTCAGATGATTTTGTAGCGTCGTCATGACTGCCTTCAAAGTGTCAGTGTATGTTGAAACAGAAGGTGACTGTGAACAAGTTAAAGTGTTGGGGTAAGGTCTGGGATGATAACCATATGTGGCATAAAATGGGGTTACTTTCGTTGATGAATTAACAGAATTGTTATAAGCGAATTCAGCGCTCGGTAACAGAGTGTACCAGTCATTCTGCTGTGTTGATATGAGATACTGCTCTAGGGTCTGGTTCAGACGCTCAGTGAGTCCGTTAGATTGCGGATGAAAAGCCGTAGTGAACCTAAGTGTTATTTGCAAGGTTTGACATAGATATCTCCAAAATTTAGAGGTAAATTGACTACCCCGGTCCGACACAATCGATGCTGGTAATCCATGTAGCTTAACAATGTGGTCATTAAATACTGTAGCCGTAGTGATGGCTGTAGGTGTCTTCTTTAAGGGAATAAAATGTGCCAATCTCGTTAGATGATCCACAACTACTATTATTGTGTTATGAGCATATGATTGTGGTAAATCCACAATGAAATCTAACGATATAACATCCCAATGTTTCTGTGGTATAGGTAGTGGACATAGTAATCCATATGGTTTATGGTGCTCTTTCTTTTTAGTTGCGCAAATCTGGCAATTGGAAATGTAATCTTGGATTGCCATTTTCATTTGCGGCCACCAGTAGTTTCTGTTGATTAACTCGTTCGTCTTTTCAATACCAGGGTGTCCCGCTAATGGAGTATTATGGTGTTGTTGAATGATCTGTTTTCTTAAATAGATCGGTACATACATTTTTTCTTTGTACTTGTAAAGTCCTGACTCAGAGTCAGGAGAACAGATAGGAGGTATTTCTAAATCAGATTGTTGTGCTTGATATAAGTCAGATGTTACCAAGGTAGTGGAACCAATTATTTTAGAGAGAGGAATTACCTGAGTCATGTTTTCCGATTCTTCAGTTGATTCAAAAGACCTGGAAAGGGCATCAGCTTTTATATTCTTAGTACCGGGTATATGTGTGAGGGTAAAATTGAATCGATCCAGGAATAAAGCCCATCGAACTTGTCTGGAAGATAATGTTTTATTCTTTTTAAGATATTGGAGATTCTTGTGGTCTGTGAACACCTGAAATGGCTGTGTGGTACCTTCAAGTAGGTGTCTCCAATGTTCCATAGCCGACTTTATAGCTAATAACTCCTTATCTCCAACAGAATAGTTTCTTTCTGCTGGTGTTAATCGTCGAGAGAAGTAGGCTACAGGATGTTGAAATGAATCTTCCTGTCCAGGTTGTGAGAGTATTGCTCCGATTCCTACATTAGACGCGTCAACCTCCAATGTATAAGGTAATTCGGGATCAGGTAACCGTAGAACTGGTGCTGTAGTAAATTCTTTTTTTAGTTGTTGAAAAGCTTGTTCTGTTTTTGAATCCCATATATATTTCTGTTTCCCAGTCAGTTGAGTCAAAGGTTGAACAATAGAAGAGAAGTGATTAATGAATTTTCTGTAAAAATTGGTAAAACCCAGGAACCTCTGTAAAGATTTCATAGAGGTTGGAGTAGGCCAATTTGCTATAGCTGTTAGTTTTTCTGGAACCATTTGTATACCTTTGGGTGAGATGATATATCCTAGGAATTTGATGGTGTCTTTGTGAAAATGACATTTTTCCATCTTTGCATACAAATGATGGTCTCTCAGGGTTGCTAAAACCCATCTGACATGCTTTTTGTGATCTGTTAAATTTTTCGAATATATGAGAATATCGTCCAGATACACAATTACACAAACATCCATTAATTCTTTAAATATTTCATTTATAAAGAATTGGAATGTTGCTGGAGCGTTTGTTAAACCAAATGGCATAACATTATATTGGAACAATCCATATCTGGTTTTAAATGCTGTCTTCCACTCATCCCCAGATTTCATACGGGCTAAATTGTATGCGCCTTTAAGATCTAGCTTTGTAAAGATGGTTGCACCATGAAGGCGTTCAATTATTTCTGGGATGAGTGGCAATGGATAACGATTTTTAATGGTGACGGCATTTAATGCTCGATAATCTATGATCGGTCTAAGTGTTCCGTCTTTGTTTGTCACAAAGAAAATTGCAGAAGCAATTGGAGATGATGAGGGGGTGATAAAACCTTTTTTAAGATTTTCATCCAAATATTCTCTCAGATGTTTTAATTCTTTCTGGGAGAGAGGGAAAATTCTTCCTGATGGTATTTCTATGCCAGGTTTAGTATCTATCGGGCAATCGAAATGCCTGTGGGGCTGGAAGTGTTTCAGCATGTTTTAAGTTGAATACATCACTAAACTCTTTGTATTCATCAGGTAGTATTGATGTCATATGTCCTATTGTTAGGTAGGGATAACAGGTGTCTAAACAGTATTGTGATGTGAATGTAATATGATTATGTGACCAGTCAATAGATGGGTTATGTTTCTGTAGCCAAGGGTACCCTAGAATTATCGGGTGAATGGATCTAGGAATTACATCAAATGTTAGGAATTCTTTATGTCCGTCAGGGGTGATTGTCAATAGTGGTATTGTGTGGTGAGTGATGGGACCCTTTAATATTTGTGTACCGTCTATGACCCTTACAAAAACAGGAAAGTTTTTCTGCACAATTGGAATTTTATTTAAATTCACAATAGATTCATCTATAAATAGACCATCAGCTCCTGAATCAACGATTGCCTCGTTCTGCACCTGTTGAAGATCCCACTGTAAAGACAAGTTTAGTACAAGGAGAGTTGGTTTTTTAGGTACTTCAAATTGATAATCTTTATTTAACTTACCCTTCTTTTGACGCAGAAGGATTGGGCAACTGGCAACCTCATGCTCCTTATTGGCACAATACAAACACAAATTGGCAAGTCGTCTTCTTTGTTTCTCATCCTGAGTAAGAGGTCCGCGTATAGTTCCTATTTCCATTGGAACAGGGGTGGAAATAGGTTTCTCTGTGTAGGAATGATAAGGTTTCTTAAGAGTGCCTTCAAATTGATGTCTTTCACTCTTTCTTTCACGATATCTCCTATCTATGGCAATACTTAACTTAATGAGAGCTTCCAATGTTTCTGGATAATCCACCCTTGAAAGTTCATATTTCAGGTGCTCAGATAGGCCCAATCGGAATTGATTTTTCAAACTAACTGAGTTCCACTGTGAGTCAGTGGCCCATAGCTGAAAATCAGCTATGTAATCCTCTACTGCTCTTTTCCCTTGTTTGAGGGATCTTAACCTCTGTTCTGCAGTCTGTTGTTTGTTGATGTCATCATACAGTACTGCCATTGTAAGGAAAAAAATTTCTAATGAGTTTAGTAGAGGATCTTCACTTTCTTGGAACCTATCTGCCCATGCTCGAGGCTCTCCTGAGAGATAAGATATAGCAGTGTAAACTTTAATTTTATCAGTACGGTAGGTTCTAGGTTTCAAGGTAAAGAGTAACATGCAAGCATTTTTGAATTCGCGAAATTTAGTGCGATCACCACTAAATGGTATGGGGGGATTAACATGTGGTTCAGGTATTTCATTGGATTTTTGAGAAATGAATTCATTGAGAATTCTTTTTAAAGTACTGTTCTCATTTTTTATCTCTGTTAATCCTTGGGCTAATATTTCCACTTTTTGATTCAGTGAGGTAATTTGATTTGACATTTCTAGGAGATCCATGATCAACCTGGAATTAAGTGCAAATGGGTATTTAATCTTTTTAAGGCTTGATTATTCTGTGATGTTTACTTTTATCAACTTTACAATAAAGTAAATTATCACTATGTTTCTGAGTGTTTGCTTTCATTATCTCCCTGATATCATTTCTTGTTAAAAGGGAACCTGTATGAAAGCGTTTATTGCTATAGGATAAGTGAATAGTCAGAGAGACTCAAACCAAAGTAAAATATAAAGTAGAAAAATTGAATGTTATAACAAAAAATAATTGAATTGAGAGATTAAGTAAGTCACAACAATGTCTCAAGGCAAACAACAATTTTCAGTCTCAAAGTTGAATTTATGAAGAGCTACTAGTGATATAGGAGTGGGTTGTTAATGCTGTTTTGATGAGGCTGTATAGTAACAAATGAAAGTGTCAGAGTATGCGCTGTAAACAACTTCTTAGATACGTGGAGGAGAGGGTAACATTTGTGACCACTGTTGGAGATCTCTTTTATAGCATGCTTATTAGTGACAGATATGTACATACCTTATTTGTTTTTTTAGATATATAGATTACCCGTTATGAGCAATTGAATGTCCGTGCTGCTCCGTGCTGAGTACTCAGCATCTGTGGGGAGTCTGGCGCGCTGCACGCTCAGGTTGTAGAGCGGCGTGGGTGACGTCACTAAAACGAAGAGGCTTGTTCTGAAGTCCCGCCTTGATGCAGACTTGCTCTGATGTTCCGATTTTAAATGTTAGTTGCAATCCTCAGAAGATTGCTTTGAAGGTTCCGGTCAGGGAGTAGAATGTAACTGGTTAGATAGTTACAAAGATAAAGTCCCATAAACACTATAGGAACTTAGAGTGTTTAGAGATAGCTTCAAATAAATTGCAGAGACCAAGGAGAATTAGAACAAACTTCCCTCAGACTGCAATAATCAAGCAATGCAGTGAGGAGAAGGTGTGACTTAAATAGGGCTTAAGGATAGGGAGGAGATCTTGAGTTAAAGGTATAGACTTTAAGCAAAATCATGACAATATGTCATGTAACAGGCCGTAAATAAACAGGACAAAGCACACAAAGGAGCAGGCACTGCTAGGAGGTATAAAAAAAATTAAAAACGAATTATTCAAAAATTTTAAAAACATGACCCCCAGACAGGGGTAGAGAAACATACAGGACAAGTCTTACGCGTTTCGCGCCCCCTAGTGTCGCTTAATCATAGACTGATTAGGGACAGCCTGGGAGACCCATTTATACATTAGCTGAAAACAGGTTAACCCTTGCTGAACCAACACAAATTAAATAAACACACATAAAGTGAAAATTAGAAAGGCAAACATGTTGCAAAAATAATAGCAGGTGTGTGCTTAATGCTGAGGAGAAAAGCTATAAGGAAAAATACAGACCCCTCTATTAAATACAAGTGTTATGATTTAATGTGAATGACTATTTGTATTTATATTGGATTATTAAGATTATGATATAGTTACTAAATCTAAATGGAATCACATAGGGTGCATATATGAATTTGAAACCTTCTCTGTGAGGGCCCCAAAGGGATATCACTCATCAATGAAAAAGTCAATGTCACATTCTCTGTTCATCCCTAATGGCATTCTAGTTTTTAGTTTTGGAATCCAAAACAATTCTTTTTTGTTTAATATTTTGGCTGTTACCTCCTCTCACTTATCAAGGTCTATGGCCTGAACTAATAGATTGGCCTTCTCTGTGAAATGTATGCCATTAAAGTGGCTGGCTATTGCTGAATCCTTTACATAGTTTTTGGTGTCTCTTATGTGTTCACCTACTCTTTTTCTAAGCTCTCTAGAGGTTTGGCCTATATATTGTCTCTTACACAGGCCGCAGGTTAACAGGTAAACTACCCATTGGGTACTGCAGCTTGCATATAACTCGATATCAAATACTTGATGGGTGACAGTAGATGTAAAAGAGTGACTTGGAAAAATAAAGGCACGTGTGTGACAATTTTTACTGCCACATTTAAAGTTGCCTATATGTGTTAGCCACCTTTATTGCATTACGTTTTTATTATTTCTTTTGACCATACTAGGAGACAAAGTTTGTGCCAGAGTCTTGTGTTTCTTTGACACAAAACAATATTTTTTTACAAATGCTTTTAAAATGTTATCACCTGATAAGATGTATATGTTGTTTTAATATATTTACATTTTTTTCATATTGGAAAGAGTATGCTGTAGTAAAGACCACACATTCTGTGAAGCCATTTTTCTGTACTTTTTTATTTTTTCTCTGATTGGCATGTATATAAGATGGTTTTACTTCTTTACGGAACTTCTCCAAAATGTTTTGCTTGTATCCCCTTTCTATTAAAGGGACAGTCAACACCATAATTTTTGTTCTTTAAAAAGATAGATAATCCCTTCATTACCCATTCCCCAGTTTTGCATAACCAACACAGTTATATTAATACACTTTTTACTTCTGTGACTAACTTGTAACTAAGCATCTTCTGACCGCCCCTAATCACATGACTTTTAGTTATTATCTATTGACTTGCATTTTAGCCAATTAGTGCAGTGTCTGCCACTAGCCACGGGCATGATCACAACAGGAACTAGCTCTCCCCTGCTGTGAAAAGCTAATAAAAAAGAGGCGGCCTTCAAGGGCTTAAAAATGATCATATGAGCCTTCCTAGGTTTGCTTTTAACTAGAATACCAAGAGAACAAAGCAAAATTGTTGTTAAAAGTAAATTGGAAAGTTGTTTAAAATTACATGCCCTATTTGAAAAATGTAAGGTTTTTTTGGACTTGACTGTCCCTTTAATCTATTTTCCAATTGTATAGACTGTTGATCATAAACCTCATCTGACTTGGTATTTCTCCTAAGTCTGATGAATTGCCCCCTAGGTATTGTTGCTTGTACAAGGTGCTTGGGATGCTGTGAAGTGGCATGCAAAATAGTGTTCCCAGCTGTAGGTTTTCTGTATGTCTTAGTGCATATATTATTCTCTTGAATTTGCAGAGTTAAATCCAAAAAATTGACCTTGGTCAAAAAATAAATAATAAAATCATAATGCAATCTAGGTGGCTAACACATATAGGCAACTTTAAATGTGGCAGTAGAAATTGTCACATATGTACCTTTATTTTTCCAGGTCACACTTTTACATCTACTGTCACCCATCAAGTATTTGATATTGAATTCTATGCAAGCTGCAGTACCCAATGGGTGCTTTACCTGTTAACCTGCGGCCTGTGTAAGAGACAATATATATGCCAAACCTCTTGAGAGCTTAGATAAAGAGTAGGTGAACACATAAGAGACACCAAAAACTATGTAAAGGATTCAGCAATAGCCAGCCACTTTAATGGCATACATTTCACAGAGAAGGCCAATCTATTAGTTCAGGCCATAGACCTTGATAAGTGAGAGGAGGTAACAGCCAAAATATTAAACAAAAAATAATTGTTTTGGATTCTAAAACTAAAAACTAGAATGCCATTAGGGATTAACAGAGAATGTGACATTGACTTTTTCATTGATGAGTGATTTCCCTTTGGGGCCCTCACATAGAAGGTTTAAAATTCATATATGCACCCTATGTGATTCCATTTAGATTTAGTAACTATATCATAATCTCAATAATCCAATATAAATACAAATAGTCATTCACATTAAATCATAACACTTGTATTTAAAGGGACACTGAACCCAAAATTTTTCTTTCGTGATTCAGACAGAGCATGCAATTTTAAGCAACTTTCTAATTTACTTCTATTATCATTTTTTCTTTGTTCTCTTATCTTTATTTGCATCTAAGTTATTTTTTTGGTTCAGCACTTGTTTATTGGTCGGTTAAATCAATCCACCAATCAGCAAGAACAACCCAGGTTGTTCACCAAAAATGGGCCGGCATCTAAACTTACATTCTTGATTTTCAAATAAAGATTCCAAGAGAATGAAGACAATTTGATAATAGGAGTAAATTAGAAAGTTGCTTAAAATTGCATGCTCTATCTGAATCATGAAAGAAAACATTTGGGTTCAGTGTCCCTTTAATAGAGGGGTCTGTCTTTTCCTTATAGCTTTTCTCCTCAGCATTAAGGGTACATTGTATATTGTGTATATTAGATTAGGACACCACACACCTGCTATTATTTTTGCAACATGTTTGCCTTTTTAATTTTCACTTTATGTGTGTTTATTTAATTTGTGTTGGTTCAGCAAGGGTTAACCTGTTTTCAGCTAATGTATAAATGGGTCTCCCAGGCTGTCCCTAATCAGTTTATGATTAAGCGACACTAGGGGGCGCGAAACACGTAAGACTTGTCCTGTATGTTTCTCTACCCCTGTCTGGGGGTCATGTTTTTAAATTTTTGAATAAATCGTTTATTTTATTTTTATACGTCCTAGCAGTGCCTGCTCCTTCGTGTGCTTTGTTCTGTTCGGGTGACTTTGTCCTCAATGCCCCTCCTTGTTCTGGATTGACGCCTGTTTGACTCTAGAGTTTTATGTGGCTTTGTGAGGCTTTAGCTCTTTTATTGTGTTGGGCTCCTGCAAGGGGTGGTCTCTTCCCTTTGTGTTGGGACTTGCAAGGGATTCTTGCTCTTATCCGGGTTATCCTGGGTATTTCCCTGTGGGTCTGTTTTTCATATCATACGGGGTATTTAAGTTCCTGGAATATTGTTGTATTCTAAAACAATTGTGGGGCTCGGGCTTTCTAGTCCTGGTTTATCCGGTTGTCGATTTTTTTTACTCTGCGTTTTCTCTTATGGACTCTACTGTTGGTTGTTACCGGACCTTTATGTTCCTAGGGCGGGTTCCGGGTGTTCCAGTTCCAGAGTACTTGGCCTTGTTCTGTCTGGCTGCTCTGTTTTCAACTTGGCCAGATTTCCTGAGAGCCGAGGCTCTTTGGGGCGATGCGGTTTCCCTTGGGACAGTAGAGCTGCGCATCTTCACCTGTCTCACGATTCGATTCGATTACGATTATCATCGTAACGATTCGATACGATTCTACGATGCATCGCGATGCATCACGATTACTGCACTATTTTTGCCCATTTTTTATATTTTTCAGAAAAAAAAATTCAAGCAGTCAAAATATTGAAATAAACTCTTTTTTTATTTTATTAGCTCAAAAAAGGACAAACTTCCTGTGGCAAAGTCTGAACACAGCAGACAACAACAGTTATAGAACAGTAAATACTAAATGGCAATTGTTGTATTGGTTTGGAAACAATATTATGGCATCAAACTGTAGTTACAGAGTACGTAGTGTAAAAAGTGCAGTGCTCGCACTCGCAGTACTTCTTCAATAAAAGAAAATAATTAAATGTATATTTTATATATAGTAAGTAAGTACACTATACACTTGTAAAGAAACATGAACAACAAATAAATGTCTAACCTATCTATGTTGGTTTTAATTTAATGTCTTTCTTTACTTACTTAGTAATAATAATATAATAATAGACATTAAATTAAAACCAAAATAGATAGGTTAAGCTTAAGTTACCACCATAATACCTTATTTGTGTGAAAATTGTCCTCCTCAGAAAACAAAACATAAATACCTTATATACGGTACAAAATTACAGGTGCACTCCACTGTGCCTTCATGACTGTCAATTTGTGGCAAACAAACATCACGTGAATCTGGAACACAACACACAGCACAGAGTGTGCACACAACACACACATGTGATTGTGACATATACAATTAGTTTACACAGTTACAGACTTACAGTAGTACTAGAGAGACATTTAAAACAAGTAGCATTGAACTGAACTACTATAACTACAGTTTCTTCTTGATGATTATATTATCTTTATGGGATCACAAATATAATTGGTTAGTTATTAGTTACTGTTAAAGCAGTACTACACACAACTGAACAGTGACTGAGTCTGTCACTGAACAGTACACAGCAAGTCACAGTCACACACAAACAAACAATACATAAAAAAGCACACAGACAATAGACATCAAGGAGTAAATCATGGTGAAGAAAGGGTGGCACGCCACTCACCTGAGGTGTGTGTGCTTTATTTTTGTATTGTGCTGTTGTGTGTGTGTGCTGTACTGTCTGTAGTGTACAGTATATTTGTGATCCAATAAAGATTTACTCAAGGCTTTTCCTTCCCCTAATATAATAGTGGTTTGGCTTCAGTCTCACTCTCTGCAGTGCACACTCATAGACAGTTAGACAGTCACTAGACAGACACTAGAGACAGTGACACAGTGGGACACACACAAACAAAAACATTCAAAGGCACCACAGCCAGTCAGCCACAGTCACACTCACACTCATAGACACTTAGACAGACACACATACAAACAAAAACATTCAAAGGCAGTTAAGACACTCAGTCTCACACACACTCATAGATAGATACATACAAACAACATTTCAAACTGGCACTCACTCACAGTCACACACACTCATAAAGACAGTTAGACAGTACACACATTGTTATTGTTAACTGGTTGGTTATATTAGGTTAACCCCTACAAATCTGCCTGGGAGTGGGATGGCATTTCGGATCATAAACAAAAACATATGATATCTTTCTTAAAGGGTCTATTTAAAATAGACAATTTTTAGTGTGAATAATCCCTTATGCAATATGCACTCACTGCATTGCAAACAATACAGGGGTGTGCTCTGTGCTGTAAACAATAGCACAACATCTACAAAACAGAGCACTTCCTGATTGGCAAACATCACAGTAACACTAGAAGTAGTAATAGACATTATACAACAAGTAGCATTGAACTACTAGTAGATTTACTAACTTTGATTATCTTTATGGGATCACAAATATATTGTTACACAACACACACAGTCACACACACAGTCACACAGTCAAACAATACCAAAAAAACCACACATCATAAAAAGAGTGAATCATGGTGAAGGGTGACACTGACACGCACACATGAGGTGTGTGCAGTTGTGTGTAGTTTCTTTTGTATTGTTTGTGTGTGTGTGACTGTGACAGTGAGTGACGTGGTCGGTCATGTCGTGTAGTGTACTAGTATATTTTGTGATCCAACAAAGATTTACTCAAGGTTTTAAGCTTCATTTTTCAAAAAGCTAAAAGCTATATAATAATAACAGTAACAAATATAAAATAACTTAACAGTAGTCTGCACTGGGCAGTGGGGCACACAGCACTTTCTTCTGGATGTGCCAAAAAACATTAAATATTAATATAAACCTGAATCACTACTCAGAATTATGGAATATGTAGGTTTTTCTGTAAGAACACTAGTTGATCCACATGCTCTGGTTTGAGGGTGCTTCTTTTTGCCGTTACCACATCTCCTGCAGTGGAGAAAACCCGCTCTGCAGACACGCTTGTACCTGGGATACACAAGTATCGCTTTGACAAATGAGAGAGGAGGGGAAATATGACCTCATGTACATGCCACCAGTTCAAAGGGTCTTCAGTGAGAGGCAGAGATGGGGCTTTACAATATTTCTCTATTTCCTCTTCAGCCTTGGCATAGGGGGTCTTGGGTTCTATTGTACCTTCAGTGTCAGTGAAAGACTGGCCCAGCAAAGTCATGAGCAGCGATGTGGACTTTCTTTTGGGAGGAGAAGGGTTATCCTCCTCGATGGGTGATTCTTCTTCCAGAGTTTCTTTTCCCTCAGGCAGTGGCACTTCATCCACGTTTGTCCTCCTAGATGTAACTGTACTAGTACACTCAATCTGTGTTTGAACAAAAGAATAGAAAAAATAGCATTCATTATTACCTCGAGCAGCCAGCCAGCTAATGCTATGTGTGTGCTCAGAGAGACAGTAATGCATAAATAAAAGCATGCAACAGCTCACATCTATTAGGACTTGGGAGTGGACGGAGGAGGAGGAAAGTTGACTTACTGTGGCATTTTCGAACTGATTTATATAATAAACCTTGTACTCATTAAACTAGCTACTAAGCTACTGCTAGCTAGCTAAGCCTATTTTGTTATGGATGGTATGTTTTATGTTTGTTTTCAATTTATACATTTTTCAAGAAACATGATGCAATTAAAATTACCTCCAAGGATGCAGCCTCCTCAGTCACTCCTCTGTATATCTCCAATCTCTCCTCCTCTGTGAGAATAAAAGGCAGTCCCTTAAAACGAGGATCCAGGGCAGAGGCTGTATAAAGTATCTTCTTCTCTGCCTCACTGCTGTACCTCTTCAGGAGATCTGTTTTGATGGCATTCGTGATCTCATGGATCATGGGTGTGTCTCCCATGGTGTCTGTCATGTTCTGGAGCAGTTGTGCATTTAGAGGGGCAATGAGAGAAACAGTTGGATTGCGCTCTTCTGACATCAGTGTGGTTGCATCTTTCATTGGCTTTAATGCACTCACAGCATCCTCTGCATTTGACACATCTGTTTCGTTGAGAGTGCAGAGATCTGACTCACTTTTTCTGACTTCTGGAGACAACAATGTGGCACAGATTGCAGGTTGCTGTTCTAGGAACCTCTCGACCATGTCATATGAGCTGTTCCACCTTGTGGTCACATCAGTTATCAGCTTATGATTCTTCAGGCCAAGACATTTCTGTTTTTCTTTCAGACAGTGGTTTGCTGTAGTGCTGCGGTGAAAAAATGTTGATATTCGTCGCACTCTGCCTAAAAGCCTGGAGAGCGTGGCCACTTTCAGCGCCCGCTGGGATGCGAGATTCAGTGTATGGGCGAAGCATTTTACATGAGGGAATTTTCCAACTTGAGCAGCAACAATCATGTTCGACGCATTGTCGGTCACAAGCACTACAGATTTATCGGACAGCTGCCATTCTTCCACGACACGAGACAGTAGCTCCGCCAGATGAGAAACCGTGTGAGACTCATAAACTGCTCTCGTTTGCAGCACATGCGACAAGATCTTCCAGTCCTTGCTAACGTAATGTGCAGTTACTGTTACATAAGACTCCGTCGTGACTGAAGTCCATGAATCACACGTTATTGCGACTCGACTGGCTTGGCTCATTGATGCAATTATCTGAGCTTTTGTTTCGTGGTAGAGTGCAGGTATAACGTTTTCTGTTAAGTGATTGCGTGACGGGATCTTATAACGTGGCTCTAGCATCTTCAACAGGTTGCGAAACCCAAGGTTTTCCACAACAGAGTAAGGCCGTCGGTCCTTCGCTATGAAAGTTGCCACAGCTTTGGTTATTCTCTTCCCTTTTTCAGAGTTGGGCGGCAAAGTTGACAGCATTGCATCAATTCTTGGCTGATGAGCTTCAGCTAGTCTTTTTATTTCCTTGGCAGTGGCACTGGCGGCAGCGGCAGGGGTTAGCATCTCAGAGTGAAAACGTCTAACGTGATTTCTCAAGTTAGTAGTATTCCCTAGGTATTTAATTTTTGTGTGACAGGCTTTACAAACCGCGTGTGTCTTGTCCAATTCGTGCTTTCCAGTATGTTCATAAAATCCAAAATGTGCCCAGATGCTTGCTTTTAAAATGCTAGGTGCATTTTTTATCTCTCTATCGTTTTTGTCTCCCTCTGTCATTTTAGCATGACATGTACATATGTGACGGATGATGTTGTTGTCAACGTCGAACTCTGTCAGTGTTAAAAAAAAAAAAAAAAACCCACTAAGTTCAAGTTGTCAAAATGTCAAGCCGCAAATGTAAAATCAACAAGTACTAGTAAGTAACTTCAACTAGTTGCCATACATTTTGCCAACATAATTTTTAAAACGAATTGCATTGCAGGGGACATTACTCAGACTCACTCACTCACTGACACTGTAAGTTACTGTAATATATTACACACTTAAAGGTGCAATGAAACCCAAACATTTACTTTCATGATTCAGATAGAGAATACAATTTTAAATAAACATCATAACTAACTTCTATTATTTAATTTGCTTCATACTTCTCAGATATCGTTTGTTGATGACATATTAGCAATGCATGATTGCACACATGTTAGTGCACGACACAAGGAGGAGGCTATGCATTTCAACAAAGGATAAGCAAATTATATAATAGGGAAAGTTGTTTAAAATTGCATGCACTTTCTTGAATCACAAAATGGGTTTTATGGTCTTTAGTTTAGTATGTTTAAAAATGCAGCTTTTAGCCTTGTTAAGTTTTGTTAACTTATAAAATAAAAACAGGGATTGGGTTCTTCGGATTGGCATCTTTTAAGAGAGCACTCAGAGTCAGCACATGCATTTGCAATTGCATATTAAATTGCATATATAAAATGTATTATATTAAATAAATAAATACTATTATATATAAAAAGTGTATATTATTAAAATATTTGAACTTCAGACCAGGCATCCATCCACGTGAAAAACATGTAGATAATGATATATAGATAGATACATATTAGACTAATAGAGACATGATTAGACAATAATAGTATAATACATTTTATATATGCAATATTCAATAATGCAGCAATTATGCAGCAGCCTGAGCCTCAGTCAGCAGCAGTAGTATAGTAGTAGTATGCATACTACGTTAAGTAAATAATTTAATTGTACCCCTTATTGATTGTGCTCATTCTTTCAGTAACTCTTTCAGTAAGCTAATAATTATTACTAGGCTATATATAGGCATTAGGCAAGTATTTAATTGTACCCCTTATTGTGTAATAAATGTGATGTAAATGTAATGTGATGTAAATGTAAATTGATTTGCTCTTTCAGTAAGCTAATAATTAGTTTACTAGGCTATGGCAAGTAGGCACTAGGCAGGCAATAGGCATGGCATTGGCAATGGCAATTATGGCATGGCATTGGCAATGACATTGGCAAAATGTACGACGTTTTGGTAACTAAGCAGTTAGTTAGATAGTTAGTCTAATTCTCACCATAGGTCTCCTCCTCTGTCTCCCACAAAATAAAAATGAGCCCGCCGTGTAGCTGTATACCGCTGTGTATACTCGGAGTCAGATTCGTCATCACATTCACCATCATCAATCTCAGGCAACACACTCCTGCTTTGCTCCTACTGCGTAACTTCGGCACTTCCAGAGACCGCCCATGGAGCGCCCATGTTGCTTTATTGGGTGACGTGACGTCAGTGACGTCAAAACGCTGTACCGCGCACTTTCTGTTACTTGTCCTGGAGGCTGGTCACGTGGGTAACGTTAATCGATTATCGCGTCTCACTGCATCGATGCAGAATCGTTTCATGCCGCATCGCGATGCATCGTCAAAACGATTATTTTTGACAGGCCTATGGGACAGCCTACTGATGTATCCTGAGGTTGGCTTACTGCCTAGCAAGCGGTAGGTTGCCGTTGCACAGCTGTCATTATTGCCCCTTGATTGTGTGCTAGCACGCTGGCTTTTAAGGGGTCTTCCGTGTTCGTCAGTGACGGGTCCTTGAGTTTCTTGGTTCCGCCTTTGCTTCCTGTCTTATGGGCAGGTGCTCTATCCTTATCGATGCTCTCCCTCTCGGAGGGGGGTTGTCCTCCTTTTGGAGGTATGGTTCCTATTTCGGGGCCTCTCCTGTGTACGGGAGGTTGGAACAGATATTTTATCTGCTTCGGGAACGGTCTGCTCTTCGAGTTGTTCCTTCCATCTGGGGAGCTGCTGGCTCTGTATTGAGACTTTAGTGGGTTGCTAGATCCCTTTGGGTCTAGGTCCTGTTCGACTGTCTCTAGAAAGGAGTTTTCGGGTTGATACACGAGCTCTGTTGGAAGTAGCCGTGTCCATTTTTCTGCCCTTTTGGAAGCTGGTCTGGGGGTCACTTTTGTTTCCCTGCTTTCAGATCTGCCATCGCTTGGGCTGGTCCGGCTGGGTGTAGGATCTGAGTTCTGTTGCCCATCCCTGGGTCTGGGAGGTGCATGTGGCCTTTTTTTTTTTTTTTTTTTTTTTTAGATTCTGTGCTTCTCCCTTTTCAGATCTGTGAGTAGGTCTGGCGGAATGGATTGCCTAGAGTGTGCCCTATGTGTTGGGGGCTTGGCAATCTCTTATTTAGTCCCGCCGCTTCCTTACAGATGGTATTTTCTTCTGTACTCCATACTGATGGCAGCTGGACTCAGAGGTTTACCTTTCTGTTTGCTCAGCATTCTGAGTTCTGCTGATGAGGACTTCGTCTTCAGCTGTCTCTTTGGTGCTGTTGCACGGTATTCGAGAGATGTTCTTCTCCTTGCTGATGCCCGGTCTTGATCCTTGGGGTCTTGTCTGGTCTGGGCGTCGTCTCCCCTTATCTCCCAGGACCCATTCGGGTCTCTGTGGACTTGGCTTCCTATGAGGGTTTTTCCTTTATGGTTCTTGCTGTAACCTTGGGAATCCCTGTGGTCCCTCCTTGTCCTCTCCCTTTGGGGATTTTGGCTGTTACTGCTTTTGCTTTTTTTAGTATGGGGTGTGTGGGCGATGGTTCTCCTGGAGGAGTGTTGGCTCAGTGGGTCTGCTTTGCGGTCTCTAGTTAGGCTTATGGACTATCTGCGGATCAGTGTCCTTGGGGCCTTTTTCATTATATTTTTTTTCTCGGCTTCGGACGAAACAAGATTAATTTGGGTTGCAGTTTTTTCAGGCCTGGTGCCCTCAGAATGGGCCGCCTTTTTTACCCTCCTGTTTTCACATTCAGTGTCCTCTATAGCTTGGGTATTGTTTTCCCAAAAGTAATGAATGCATGAATGCAGCTGTGGACTCTTTCCATTTATGAAGAAAAACATAAATTATGCTTACCTGATAATTTTCTTTTCTTCAGATGGAAAGAGTCCACTGCTCCCCGCCCGTATTTTTTGGTGCAGCATTTGTTAAATTTATTCTTCTGGCACCTTTTCACCCTGGTATTTCTTCTACTGTTCCTTGTTCCTCGGCAGAATGACTGGTGGGATGAGGGAAGTGGGAGGAGTATTTTAGCCTTTGGCTGGGGTGTCTGCCGCCTCCTGGTGGCCAGGTTCTTAATTCCTAAAAGTAATGAATGCAACTGTGGACTCTTTCCATCTAAAGAAAAGAAAATTATCAGGTAAGCATAATTTAAGTTTTTCGAATCTGTCTTAACAGATTTACCTGGACTACTGGTTTTGAGAATAGCTCTCTAGTGTCTTTGTCTAGATCTCCTTGTCCTGAGGGACATCTTTCTTAAATCATCCAGGGCGTTTTGATTTTGGTCGCAAGCCCGTCAGGATGGGGAGGGCGTGCCAAGCGGGTATGGGGCCCGTGGACTCAGGAGGTTTCCCTCACGATTATCTTTATGGATCTTCAGGCAATCTTTTTGCTCTGAGGGTTTAGACTACTGGGTTAGTCCCAGTTTATAGATTCTAGTCAGTCTTCTCTCGGTGCTTTAGATCTCCATCTGAGGGTAATGACAGACTCCCTAGCGATGAGGGTAGTATGTTGGGTTTGGTAGTGGGCGGAGATCCACTACTGCTCATTATCAGCGATCCACTCTCCGGGTGTGGTCATCTGGGACAGATGTTCTTTACAGACATTCCCTTTATCTGGGGATAAGGTCTTCATCCGAGGGGTTTTCAGATATTTGTAACTGGAAGGGGACGTCAGATAAAAGTCTCAGGACGTCCCGTCTCATTACCAAGTTACCCACAGATGGGTCGTGGTTCGGCATCCTCAGGCGGAGCTAATGGATGCGTTAGCGGTGCCTTACAGGTTCAATACAATTTTTCCTTTTTCTGCCATATCACTCCTTCCTCGAGTGGTGGCTCAAACCTAGCAGGAGCAGGCGTCAGTGATACTGATTGCTCCGTCACGACCTCGTAGATCGTGGTACGCGGTTTGGTGGGGATGTCGTCTTCTCCTCCATGAGGGTTACCTTGTCGCAAGGATCTGCTGGAACGGGGCCCCTTTGCTTAATCAAATCTTAATTCTCTGAGGCGGACTGAGTGGAGATTGATGTTTATTCTTAGCCAAGAGAGGGTTTCTGAGAGGTTATGGTCCTCTCCTTCAAGCGCATAAGCCGGTTCCTTGTCATCTACCATAAGGGTGGAGGACCTCTTTCGGTGAAGAGCATGGTTCGTCCTGGCACACTATTCAAGTCTGCCAGGATTCTTTCCTTTCTCCAGGATGGTCTGGAGAAGGGCCTCTTAGCTAGTTCCTTGTTGGGACAGTTTGGCCCTGTCTGTTTACTGTCAAGAGGCTCGCTGAGCTTCCCGATGTACAGTTTTTTGTTAGGGTTCTGACTATGATCAGGCCGGTGTGTCGATCTGATGCTCCTCCTTGTAGCTTAGATCTTGTTCTTAAGGTTTTGCATCGGGCTACTTTTGAACCTATGCATGAGGTTGACATTAAGTTGTTTCTTGGAAGATTCCTTTCCATCTAAATATTGCTTCTGCATGCAGAAGTCTCTGAGATTGCGGCCTTGCAATTCAGCCCTCCTTATCTGGTGGTCCACGATAAGAAGGATGTTCTACGAACCTAATTAGGATTTCCTCTTAAGGTCGTGTCTAATCGCAACATCAATCAAGAAATTGTGGTTCTTTTCTTATGTCCTATTCCTTCTTCCTCAAAGGAAAGTTTACTACATAATATGGATTCGTACCTTGAAGTTCTATCTTCAGGCTACATAGGAATAGACAGATTTTTTTCTGTTTGTTATCGGGGAAGCGTAAGGGTCAGAAGGCATCTTCGACTTCCTTTTTTTTTAGTTGAGGAGTATCATCCGCTTGACATGAGACAGCGGGACACAAGCCTCCTCAGAGGATTACGGCTCATTCTACGAGAGCAGTGACGTCCTTTTGGGTCTTCTAAAATGAGGCCTCTATGGATCAGAGTTGTAGGGCGGCTACCTGATCCTCCTTACATTCTTATTTCTCAATTTTTAACGAGTTTTTGCTTCTGATGAAGCAGCCTTCGGGAGAAAGGGTTTAGCAGGCTGTGGTGCCCTCAGATAGGGGCCACCTCTCCTTTTTGCCCTCCCGTTAGCATTCAGTGTCCTCTGGAGCTTGGGTATAATTTCCCACAAGTAAGGAATGCAGCTGTGGACTCTCCCTGTATTTAGAAAGAAAACATAAATTATGCTTACCAGATCATTTCCTTTCCTTCTGTACAGGGAGAGTCCACAGCTCCCGCCCGTGTTCTCCGATGGGCATCCCTAAATTTTAACTTGTTCTTCTGGTACCTTTTTCACCCTGATATTTCTCCTACTGTTCCTTGTTCCCTCGGCAAAATGACTGGGGGATGAGGGAAGTGGGGGAGGTATTTAAACCTTTGGCTGGGGTGTCTTTGCCTCCTCCTGGTGGCCAGGTTCAGTATTTCCTACAAGTAAGGAATGCAGCTGTGGACTCTCCCTGTACAGAAGGAAAGGAAATGATCTGGTAAGCATAATTTGTTTTTAGCCAATAAGCGCAGTGTCTGCCACAACTTCTCGGGAGAGAGCACAAAGTTATCTATATGGCCCACATGGATTAGAAGTCTCTTGTTCTAAAAAGCTAATAAAAAAGCATGTGATAAGAGGCTGTCTGTAGTGGCTTAGAAACCGGCAGAAATTTATAGGTTTCAAGTAGGGATGCACCAAAATTTTGGCCGCAGAAACGTTTCGGCCAAAAATGCCATTTTTGGTTATTTCGGGTTTTTTTGCCTGTTGCTTTCGGTAAAATTGTGCAGCCTATTTCAAATGTGATGCTAGCCTAGAGCTGCTGTTTGAGTTCATTACTTGACTTACTGTTTTGCATATAAGTTTTTTAGGACTATACTTTTTTTTTGGATAATTGGTAAAAAAAAATCTGTTAAATCTGGTTCTGTTACACAGAACTAAATAAACTTATATGCAAAACAGTAAGTCAAGTAATGAACTCAAACAGCAGCTCTAGGCTAGCATCACATTTGAAATAGGCTACACAAATTTACCGAAAGCAACAGGCAAAAAACCACGAAATAACCAAAAATGGCATTTTTGGCCGAAACGTTTCTGCGGCCAAAATTTTGGTGCATCCCTACTTGAAACCTATAAATTTCTGCCGGTTTCTAAGCCACTACAGACAGCCTCTTATCACATGCTTTTTTATTAGCTTTTTAGAACAAGAGACTTCTAATCCATGTGGGCCATATAGATAACTTTGTGCTCTTCGTTCTTTTTTTTTTTTTTTTTTTTGCCGTTTTTTTTTTCTTGGTAAGATTATGTGTAGCATATTATTGTTTTAAAATATATTTTGTCAAATTTTAGTGTGCTACTTTTTTTTTTTTTTTTTTTATATTTTTATTGAGGTAAAATAGCTTTTACATTACAGTCATATCAGAAAAGGTACAAACAATGCACATCCTGTAGGAATAACACATATCAAGTAATTACAATACATCAACTGAAAACATCAACTCTCAACAAATCAACAGGATATGATATTCTGGTTACCTCATTTTTTAAGATTGTTGGATCGTTATGTCCTCAAAGCAAACAGGCCCACTTATGGGGCCAGAAACCTTAGCCAGTCACTGAGGACCCAAAAACAGAGCTAAAATCAAGGAGTTTAGTGTCAATGTGAATGACATAGCGCCCAAGTTGGGAGACCATAGGTATCATTAGATTTTAGAAGTACAGCAGTGTGCCTAGGTTATCCTTAGTTAACATAATATAGTCATCTCTGCAAACTAATAGGGGTGATATATTAATATGGACTTCTGTTGCTACTGCAAACCTGGGCTGATACAAACATTGAACATTATCAAGTACACAGGTTCCCCACTCTGAGCTAGAAAAATAAAACTGTAGTAACTGCGTCTCATACAACTCTGTAACTTGGTAGGGGAGTAGATGTAGCTAGTCGTCCCAAATCTGCTAGTGCAAGATGAGTAAGACTATGCATCTAAGGTTGCAAGCTCAGGAAAAAGAGTACTCTATCTGGGAGAAATACTTGGGGATCGCATATATTAATCACTCAAAATCTTCGAGCTTAGATCCTCGCATCAGCAATTCTAACTTATTTGTCAAACATATATAAACAAGCCAACATCAACATTAAGATTATAATAGCATACAGTCTGTAGACATAGACACATAAAACAATCCTAACAAATCTATATATTGTAAACATCCGGAGAGCCCTTTTTTTTTCCCCCACGCTCAAAGAGGTGCAGGATACGGTAAGGGCTCTGCGAACAGGGCAGAGACTACCTAACTCTGCCAGAAGGGGTGCGGAGGATAAGGTGATTATCCCTTCCCACACAATTTGTTTCTTCCTCTTTCTTCTCAAGAAAAGAGAAAAAAGGAAAGAGAAAAAAGAAAAAGGGGGGGGGGGAAGGGGAGCGGAAAGGGGAAGAGGGCGAGGAGGGGGGGAAGAAAGTGGAAGGAGAAGGTTGGGGAGGGAGGGAAGGGGGGAGTGGAAGAAGGGAGAAGAAGGAAGGGGAGAGGGGTTAGAGAGAGGGGAAGGGAAAAGAGGAAGAAGGGGAAGGAGGCAAGAAGGGAAGGGGGGTGAAAGGGAAGGGGGTTAAGAGGGAGGAAGGAGAGGGTGGGGAGGAAGGAGGGAGAGGGAGGAAGGGGGGGGGAAAGGAAGGACAGGGAGTAAGAGGGGGGCGAAGCCTAAAGTGATAACAGAGTCCCATTTAATAAGCAAACAGTGGTTCTCAAATCGATTTCAGATGGAAATACTTTCACTCTCCGGAGAAGAGGCAGTTATGGCTAGACAGAGCGAGTGAAGGGTGGGAGGGGGGTCAGAGAGGAAGAACATAGGAATAATGAATAGAGATGGGCAGGCGGTATAGAGTTCTGTCTTCCTGGGAAGGGAAGAAGAGCGGATGGGAAGGAGAGTGTAGCAGCCAGAAGAGGGTATAGAAGTAGAGGGAGGGTTGAGTATCTGCTAAAGGGGAGGAAATTGGGGAGAGAGGAGATGATGAGGAGAGGAGAGACGAAAAGAGAGCAAATAAACAGTGCATATAATCATTAGATGTACCTCTACACATACTAGTAAGCCAGCCTTCTATGTGGGGATATTGTACAGATCCAACAGTGCAGGTTAATACATATAGTCATATAGTAAATTAGTATACGCTGAACATCTACAATGCTAAACAATTGACATTTTTCAGATGTTAAAATAAGATCAGAGGTTGGAGAGGGATATAGACAGGATGGAGCATATGGAGGGTTGGAAGGGAGAGGCGGTTTTGGGTGGGTGGAAATATGGAGGAAGGATGGATAAGTTGGGAAGGGAAGAACGAAGAGATAGAGAGAAAAAAGATAGATAGGTGGATGGCCAGGAGTTCAGTCCTCCTAGAAGAAAGGAGGGAGAGCATATGGAGAGAGGAACAAGAGGGCATAGGAGCTGAAGAAGGAAGGTTGAAGCCAGGCTGGAATGGGAAGTAGGCGGGGGGAAAGAGTGGAGTACATAGATGTGGTGAGACAGTAGGGTCTAGTGGGAAGGCATGGGGAAGGAAGGATTATTGGGGAGTCAAGAGAGGCCAGGTTGGAATAGGAGAAGGGAGAACGAGTTAGGGGGTTAGGGAAAGTAAGGAAAGAATGGAGGGAAGGGAGAGGATAAGAAGAGAGACCAAAATCATTAGGAACACCCTTGCAGGAACTATAAACTTTAGGTACATACAAGAACATTAGTGGAACATGATAAACAATTAGTGGTATGAAAACAACTCAGTGAAAAAATTGGTAGTTGGTGAGATTAGATATTCCTTCAACAGTACATTACCAGTTCTCTGGTCATCCCCGACTCCTAGGTGTAGTCCCAATCCGTATAGGGAGATGGTCTACACAGGCAGACCATGTCCCAGTCCTCTAGGGGAGTGAGAGCAAAGTATGTAGAGTCTAAACAACTAGTGTTGGGGGGGGGGAGGGAGGGAAAGAAAACATGGAATGGGGAATGATGTTAAAGGTGCCCAACAGCTGGGCCTCACAGGTTCTTCGGTACCATCTTGGTGCTAGAAAGTAGAACAGTCCTCTCGAGGGTGGACCGCGATAAGCAGTCTATACACACCCGGAGGAGGGAGGTTGAGTAATCATAAGACCTCCATGGGTGGGCTGAGGGTGGTGAGTCATCGTCCGGGGTCTTGTCTAGGTGGCTCTTGTCTGTCCGGGCTCCAAGGCTGGGCTCCAACTCTCAGCAAAGGCCCTGCTCTATGTGGGCGGGGAGGATTCTCATCTCCGTTACCAGCAGGTAGATTCCAGATTCTCAGGAGGTCTTGCGCCTGTCTTGGTGTTAGTGCAGTGTGTTGGGTCCCGTCTCTGGTAATGATCAATTTGGTCGGGAATCCCCACCTGTACCGGATATGTTGATCTCTCAGAGTTTTTGTGGTTTCACTGAAACTTCGTCGTTGCTGGAGCGTGAATGGGGACAGATCAGGATACAGTGAAATATCTTTAAATTGATCCGGGAGTTGTGGTTGTCTCAGGGTGACTTTCAGTAGCCTATCTTTGAAGGAAAAATAGTGCAGTTTGGCTATGGTATCCCTGGGCTTGTCCATAGGTAGGTTTTGCGGCCTAGCCGCCCTGTGTATTCTGTCGATTCTTGCATCCTGATCTCCCGATGGACCCAGGATTGATCTGAATAGTGCTTGAGTGAATTTTTCTAGGTCCTGGGGCCCCACAGATTCTGGAATTCCCCGAATCCTGACGTTGTTCCGCCTGGAGCGGTCCTCCAAGTCTGCCAGCTTCGCCTCCAAGGAGGACACTTGGTCGGCCAAGTTTTGTGTATAGCTCACCCAATTTGTGTGGTCCACTAGCAGGTCCTCTTGTTTGCGTTCTAAGATGTCAGTTCGCTCATTAACTGTGACAATGTCTTTCCTGAGATCGTCAAAGGACCTTTCTAATTTATCAAACCTCTTTGTGAATGACTGAGTCTGTTGATCTAGCAGTAGCTTCATAAAATCTATAGTGATCGTTTCAGACTGTGTGCGGGAGGGTGGTGAGCTCCGCACGCTAGCCCTTCCCTCGGAGATAGAGGGGGAGGCAGATCTATCATCATCTGAGATATCCGGTGATGGGTTCCTGATAGGGAGAAAATGATCTCGAACTGTATGCTTTGAAGGTTTCATTCCCTTGGATTTCCTCTTGGAATATTGCGACATTGGAAGGTAGGTTTACCACTAGTGGTGAGTAGTGGATTAGGAGGTGTTAGGAGGAGAGAGGGTCACTATGAGGGAGACCTGGCAGAATCAGCTGGCTAACACCGGCAGGGAGGGGCGCCCCAGGACTTAGTACATCATAGTTGCGCTACGTGGGTTAAGCAACTATAGAGAGTTCTTTTGGAGGCTGTGTTAGTGGTAAGCTATGATGCAAATAGGCAGGAGTGTGGGTAGTAGGTGACTCCTGGAAGTAACAAGTTTTGACTGGATGTGTCTCTCCCCTAAGGGATCAATGCCACCACTGGGCCTAGACGGGAAAAGGATGTGGGGTATGACCCACTCTAAGAGTTAGAGTGGGAAAGGGAAGAGGAGAGACACTACAGTGTGGTATCTATCTGAGAACTAGGCAGAGGTTTTGAGTCCTGACAGGACCTTGAGAACTGAGCAATGTACAGTACTGCAGGGAGTCTCTGTGAAAGCAGGGTCTTGTGGGTGTACTTTGCTTGCTGTGGATAGACAGTGTTAGAGGCAGAGTAGGTGAGAATTATCTGGTCCTGCAGGTCAGCTCAAATCTCAGGCTCCAAGCTAGTTATGAGGGTTCAGAGTTAAGTGTGCAGGGTAAGGTCTCTAAGTTAGGAGACACACCAGGGTCAGTAGGTTGCTGTAAGGTAGCTTATATGTAAGAGCAGATTTAGGGATAGTCCCCCTTCAGTCGTACAGATCGTTCTTAATTGTCCCTTAAATAGGCAGTCAATAGGCTCAGATTAGTGTTATTGCGGTTACAGAGCCAGTGATTTTTCAGGTGATGTAGTGGGTATGCAGGGATCTGAGTGGGGACCATGCTTTGGGCTTACCCTTATATCTGTGGTCTGCAGCCCGTAGTATGTAGTGCAGGGCTCCGTTCCCCCGCCTGATCAGTCTGGAAGGCTTGGTGAATGAGGATGGCCGCAACTGCTATTGGTCTGTGGTTGGACCCGGTAGCTACAATCAGGTAATTAGCCCGCCGGGAGGGTGAACTCCGGCGGTAGCGTTGCACTGCAAGATCGCGGCCCAGTGACGTCACAGGTAATGGCGCCGTTCGCGCCTTTTTACCGCCGATCCGTTTCTTCTAAGGCTGATCAAAGAGGTCTTTCGAAGGCCAGTGATTATTCAGGTGAGCTGCTGGAGAGGTTGAAAGGCCTCCGCTAACGCGGTAGTGTAGAGCCGGTCCTCGGGGCTAATGACAGAAGCTGGGCTAATGACAGAAGCTGGGCTAATGGAGGCTACGGGGGTGTTGCGCTGTGCCCAGAAGTGGGATAAAAGTCATCAAACAGGGAGAGGGTCCCAGCCGAGAGCCCAGTCAGATGTTAGCTGATGAGGTAGCAAACTTGAGCAGATTCTGAGCTATAAAAGCAGGTTACTAGGATTATAAACTTTATGGGCTCCAGGAGCTCTATGAACACACGTCTGATCTTGTCTCTAGCCGGCTCCGCCCCCCTAGTGTGCTACTTTTAATAAAAAATTTGTTGTTATTTTACTTGGCTTGTAGTTTTTCAATTTAGATTCATTCATTAAATTGTCTAATTATGCAAAAAAAATATTTTAAAATAATTTGAAAAAAGCCATTTTCGGTTTCGGTTTTCGGCCAAGTGCATCCTGGATTTCGGGATCGGTTTCGGCACAGAATTTCTATTTCGGTGCATCACTAGTTTAAAGATTATAAAGTATATTAATATAACAATGTTGCTTGTGCAAAGCTGGGGAATGGGTAGTAAAGGCGTTCTCTATTTATAAACAATAACAATTTGGTGTTGACTGTCCCTCTTAAAGGGACAGTCTACAATATAATTGTTATTGCTTTAAAAGATAGATAATCCCTTTATTATCCATTCCCCAGTTTTGCATAACCAACACAGTTATATTAATGTACTTTTTACCTCTGTGATTACCTTGTATCTAGGAACCTTCTTCCAGCCACCTGATCACATGACTGTAACTGTTTATTATCTATTGTCTTGCATTTTAGCATTGCAATGTGCTAAATCTTAAATAACTCCCTGTGCCTGAACACAGTGTTATCTATATGACCTATATGTACTTTCTGTCTCTTTGTGTTGAAAAGGATTTTAAAAAGCATGTGATTAGAGGCAGTCTTCAAGGGCTTAGAAATTAGCATACGAGTCTGCCTAGGTTTAGTTTCAACTAAGAATACCAAGAGAAAAAAAGCAAATTTGATGATAAAAGTAAATTGGAAAGTTGATTAAAATTACAAGTCCTATCTTAATAATGAAAGTTTAATTTTGACTAGACTGTCCCTTTAAATATTGTGCATTATTATGAAGCATTCCTACACACCTGGGAGCTCTGATACTTGTATGCCCTTAGCTGGTAAAAGATGGTATGGAAATGTCAGTATCTAAAAAAGTGCCTAACTTAGGTGCGCAGATCAAAAGCTACTAGATTGTGAAATCACTATTTTCAGTGTTGACATTAACATTACAATATTGTAAAGATAAGACTTTAAATATTCTAATCAGCATTAACTACATTTTACTTGTATTCTGATTTCCTGAAAATGCACTGTATATGTATATAAAAAATGAACTGTATATGTATATACTATGAATTTAGATTATTATGAAAGTATTTTTTTTTTCAGGTATGGCTGGACCTTATAAAACCCATCATAAAACAAATAAGAAGTGAGTATATGGTTTAAATATATTTTGCTAGATGTGTCTTTATTTTTCTGTGAATTTATTTGTTTCCATATAATATTGCAGGGCCAAAGAATGTTACTCTGAAATTTGTTGTGAAGTTTTTTCCACCTGATCACACTCAGCTGCTAGAAGAGTTAACAAGGTTAGTGTTTTACTTATTTTTGTGTTTTTACTTTAATTGCAGTATCTTGTGTTTGATGCTTATTTACAAAACTAATGTAGATTGTTAGCTTTTTTCCTTACATCATTTTCTTTATATTTCATTATGTAGAGCTAGTACACGTCAACAATAGATTTATCCCACACTTATAAAACCGTATTTATTATGGGTGGACATACAGTGTCTAATTATCAGTAACTCACAGGCATGGAGAGAAATCAGGGAAAATCTTTGTGGTCTCTTTTGGAGCATTAGATTGTGATATACGTGTCTCTCCATTATATCCAGAATACTGCAAAGTGAGATAAACCCCTATCAAAGTAAAATTTGCCTTTCTAAAAATCTTTGAAGAACCTCACAGTACTAACGAGGGATCTTAGTACTAACGAGATAATCTCACCAGAGCAGAGAGATTTATCATCAGGCTCTTAGTGTTTTGGACTACTTTTCTCACATATACCTCTTTCTTTCTGGTTGTTGGGAGTCAAGTTAGCTAGGATGAGCTCTACACCATACGGAACAATTTGTTGTTTTGTACTGATGAATAAGGTTAGTTTGACCTCTCACAGTACAGTCTGCTGGATACTGCAAGGATTAACCACCTCTTACCACTAATGGTGACCTTAAACTCTGTGGAGACAGCCATGTACAGTTTAGAGGGTATACCTAAGGGATTTCTTTGGAAATTATGGACTGTTGCTAACACACTGAGGGAACTCTTCCATACTTTCACTTACCCAGCTTGATTCTATAGGGTTCAAGCTGGTGGATCCTCAGCTAGATGGAGTATTTGCTGATCTGGATAGTCTAAAGTTTCATGTTACTTCATGGTTGTGTGAATAATGAATGTTACACTTTTAGCTGTATGTCTCCATACCTTTACTAAGAGAAACTTATACACCACTTTTGCAAGGTTACCTTATATTTCTTTCATACAGGTGGTGAGAGTCCACGATCCATTACTCTTGAAAATTACTCTTCTCTACACTAGGAGGAGGCAAATATTCCAAAACTCCAAGAGCTCTATAAAACTGCTCATATATACCTTTATTTTGCCTCCACTGGAGGTAGTTGAAGAATGAAGATGTACATTTGATTCTTCAGAGTGCAGGGTTGGTTTTCAGTCTATATTAAAACCGCTTTTCCCCTCTGAGTACAGTGCTTGTCAGAGGGATGTATATGGGGTATGGTTTGTGATTCTTTTTTCACCTCATGGGAATTTTTTTATAAACCCTCAAAATTGGTTGCAGGGACTTGCCTTTTGCCTCCCTTTATGGATCTACAATATACTCTTATTCCATATCCTCGGCTGGTATGTTTCAGTACTGGTTTGGCTGTCTGCTTCTTGTTTGCTAGTGGACGAGTGTCTATTGGTAAGTATCTTTTTATTAATATCTAAACACTCATATAGCTATGTTTTGGGCACGTTTAACATTATTTATATATTTGCTAATATATATGGCCCTGGGACAGATCCTTTTCACTATTCACCTTGCTGTTTTGCGTGTGTCGGCTTTTTTTTTTGTGTGTGCTTAGTTGTTATTTTTTTAAAAGTCGGGGTTGCACATGTCTGGTTAAAGCTTGTCGGGTTAGTGCACATCCCTTTTAGTCTTTCTATAGCTTAATTGCGCATCGGCTGGTTTACGCACGTCATGTTAGCGCACGTTTGTTTTTATGCACGTTCAAAATCCCTTTTTTAGTTGTCAGTTTGTTTTTTTCTGCGTGCACCTCTCTTCGGATTCTATTTAATTACTTCTGATTTGTTTTGCAGTTCGGCTTAGCGCGCCTTGTACCTATGAGTGGTTTCTATTCCTCAAGAGCTTTTTAAGGGGGTTATAGTGTTTTTTGCCTTGTTTTGCCACATGATATAATGGAGCAGCTGGATTCTGTCCCTAAATGTACCCAAGAAACTGAGTTTCCTAAACATATTTCTCTTGTTAAGTGTGTTCAGTCCACGGGTCATCCATTACTTATGGGATATATTCTCCTTCCCAACAGGAAGTTGCAAGAGGATCACCCAAGCAGAGCTGCTATATAGCTCCTCCCCTCACATGTCATATCCAGTCATTCTCTTGCAAGTCTCAACAAAGAAGGAGGTCGCGAGAGGAGATAGGAGTTTTTTACCTAATTATTCTTCAATCAAACGTTTATTATTTTAAATGGCACCGGAGTGTGCTGTTTTTTCTCTCAGGCAGTTTTTAGAAGAAGAATCTGCCTGCGTTTTCTATGATCTTAGCAGACGTAACTAAGATCCACTGGCTGTTCTCGCACATTCTGAGGAGTGGGGTAACTTCTGAAAAGGGAATAGCATGCGGGGTCCCCCGCAAATGAGGTATGTGCAGTAATATTTTCTAGGAATGGAATTGACTAAGAAAACACTGCTGTTACCCATATGATGTAAGTACAGCCTTTAATGCAGTAGTAGCGACTGGTATCAGGCTGATAAATGTATGCGCAGTTGAGTTATTTTCTAGGGACTCTTATAGATTCTGTAGAGATGAAGATTTACCTGACGGAGTCCAGGTTATCAAAAATCCTAAATGCTTGCCGTGTCCTTCATTCCATTCCAAGCCCATCAGTAGCTCAGTGCATGGAAGTAATCGGCTTAATGGTCGCGGCAATGGACATAGTGCTATTTGCGCGCCTGCATCTCAGACCGCTGCAACTATGCATGCTAAGTCAGTGGAATGGGGATTACTCAGATCTGTCCCCTTTACTAAATCTGGACCAGGAGGCCAGAGATGCTCTTCTCTGGTGGTTGTCGCGGGTTCATTTGTCCAAAGGAATGACTTTTCGCAGACCAGATTGGACGATTGTAACAACAGATGCCAGCCTACTAGGCTGGGCTGCAGTCTGGAACTCCCTGAAGGCTCAGGGATCGTGGACTCAGGAGGAGAAACTCCTCCCAATAAACATTCTGGAATTAAAAGCAATATTCAATGCTCTTCTAGCTTGGCCTCAGTTAGCAACACTGAGGTTCATCAGATTTCAGTCGGACAACATCACGACTGTGGCTTACATCAATCATCAAGGGGGAACCAGGAGTTCCCTAGCGATGTTGGAAGTCTCGAAGATAATTCGCTGGGCAGAGTCTCACTCTTGTCACCTGTCAGCGATCTACATCCCAGGCGTGGAGAACTGGGAGGCGGACTTTCTAAGTCGCCAGACCTTTCATCCGGGGGAGTGGGAACTTCACCCGGAGGTGTTTGCTCAACTGATTCTTCGTTGGGGCGAACCAGAGCTGGATCTCATGGCATCTCGCCAGAACGCTAAGCTTCCTTGTTACAGATCCAGGTCCAGGGACCCGGGAGCGGTGCTGGTAGATGCACTAGCAGCCCCTTGGGTTTTCAACATGGCTTATGTGTTTCCACCATTTCCGTTGCTACCTCGACTGATTGCCAGGATCAAACAGGAGAGAGCATTGGTGATTCTGATAGCGCCTGCGTGGCCACGCAGGACCTGGTATGCAGACCTAGTGGACATGTCGTCCTGTCCACCATGGTCTCTGAATCTGAGGCAGGACCTTCTAATTCAGGGTCCTTTCAACCATCCAAGCCTAATTTCTCTGAGGCTGATTGAACGCTTGATTCTATCAAAGCGTGGTTTTTCGGAGTTGGTTATTGATACATTAATACAGGCTCGGAAACCTGTTACCAGAAAAATTTACCATAAGATATGGCGTAAATATTTATATTGGTGTGAATCCAAGAGTTACTCATGGAGTAAGGTTAGGATTCCTAGGATATTGGCTTTTCTACAAGAAGGTTTAGAAAAGGGTTTATCCGCTAGTTCGTTAAAGGGACAGATTTCTGTCTATTCTTTTACACAAACGTCTGGCAGAGAATCCAGACGTCCAGGCTTTTTGTCAGGCTTTGGCTAGGATTAAGCCTGTGTTTAAAACTGTTGCTCCTCCGTGGAGCTTAAACTTGGTTCTTAAAGTTCTTCAGGGTGTTCCGTTTGAACCCCTTCATTACATTGATATTAAGCTTTTATCTTGGAAAGCTCTGTTTTTGATGGCTATTTCCTCGGCTCGAAGAGTCTCTGAGTTATCTGCCTTACATTGAGATTCTCCTTATCTGATTTTCCATTCAGACAAGGTAGTTCTGCGTACTAAACCTGGGTTTTTACCTAAGGTTGTTTCTAACAGGAATATCAATCAAGAGATCGTTGTTCCATCATTATGTCCTAATCCTTCTTCAAAGAAGGGAACGTCTTTTGCATAATCTGGACGTAGTCCGTGCCCTGAAGTTCTACTTACAGGCAACTAAGGATTTTCAGCAAACTTCTTCTCTGTTTGTCGTTTATTCTGGTCAGAGGAGAGGTCAAAAGGCTTCGGCCACCTCTCTCTCTTTTTGGCTTCGTAGCATAATACGTTTAGCCTATGAGACTGCTGGACAGCAGCCTCCTGAAAGAATTACAGCTCATTCCACTAGAGCTGTGGCTTCCACCTGGGCCTTTAAGAATGAGGCCTCTGTTGAACAGATTTGCAAGGCTGCAACTTGGTCTTCACTTCATACCTTTTCCAAATTTTACAAATTTGACACTTTTGCTTCTTCGGAGGCTGTTTTTGGGAGAAAGGTTCTACAGGCAGTGGTTCCTTCTGTTTAATGTTCCTGCCTTGTCCCTCCCATCATCCGTGTACTTTAGCTTTGGTATTGGTATCCCATAAGTAATGGATGACCCGTGGACTGAACACACTTAACAAGAGAAAACATAATTTATGCTTACCTGATAAATTTATTTCTCTTGTAGTGTGTTCAGTCCACGGCCCGCCCTGTCTTTTTTTGAGGCAGTTCTAAATTTTAATTAAAACTCCAGTCACCACTGCACCCTATAGTTTCTCCTTTCTCGTCTTGTTTCGGTCGAATGACTGGATATGACATGTGAGGGGAGGAGCTATATAGCAGCTCTGCTTGGGTGATCCTCTTGCAACTTCCTGTTGGGAAGGAGAATATATCCCATAAGTAATGGATGACCCGTGGACTGAACACACTACAAGAGAAATAAATTTATCAGGTAAGCATAAATTATGTTTTCTACCATTATTAGGTGTTCTTATTGTAAGAAAGCTGAAGTGCTTTCTCCAGCTCAGTTATGTGGCTCATGTTTAGATTTTTTTAATGCAATTAGACCTATCTAATGCTTTTTTCTCTGGGCACTAATGCACCTACTGTTTATTCATTACAGCAAATTGCTGATGTGGTGTCACCTACTGTGAAGATTTGTATTAAGGCTGCAGTTTCTGAGGCGTTGGCTGCTCTCCCGCCTTCAAACAACGGTAAATGGTCAGTTCAGATTTTACTGTTTTCAAGTGCTATGTGCCATGAGTCCTAAAATACTGTTTCTTTTGCAAGATGTACTGAGTCATCCTAACTTGTGGGATATTGTCCTTCCTGACAGGAAGTAGCAAAGGAGAGCACCACAGCAGAGCTGTCTATATAGCTCCCCCCTTAACTCCACCCCCCAGTTATTCTCTTTGCTGGCTCTAAGCAGGAAGAGTAAAGAGAAGAGGTGTTAAACTGTTAGTTTTATTTTATCTTCAATCAAGTGTTTGTTATTTTTAAATGGTACCGGTGTTGTACTATTTACTCTCAGGCAGGACATAGATGAAGATTTCTGCCTGGAGGAGGATGATCTTAGCATTTGTAACTAAGGTCCACTGCTGTTCCCACAGAAGCTGAGGAGTACAGGAAAACTTCAGTGTGAGGAACGGTTTCTTGCTATACAGCAATGAGGTATGTTCAGTCATATTTTCTGCAGAGACTGTGTTAACTCAGAAAGGCTGACAGTGTCCCCATTAGGGGAAGGGTAAGCAGTAATCCTAGTGTTATCAGAGGTTTTTACTAGCTTGCATAAAGGGTTAATTTTTTGTGGGCACTCAGTTTATGTGAATTTGGGACAAACGTTTTTGTGTCTGGGAGTAACGTTTTCTGTTTTATGGGACATTTGCTTGAGGGTTCTTTGGGGTTGTTTATAACCCACATGACTTTCAGGCAGGGTTTGTTAGTTTTGTGTAGGCCCCAGCAACATTGAGTGAGGTGGGCGGGGCCTACATTTACAAGCAGCAAGCAACTTCTCCTGAGGTCCTGATAGTCTTCTGAGGGACTAATTGAAGCTTTAAACCCCATATTATCGCTTCCTAAGGGCAGGCAGGGCCACAGCAGAGCTGTGGCAAGGTGCTTATAGCGGTGTTTAACCGGTTTTAGACAATTATCAATCCGTTTTTTTTCATTTGGGGCTTTATTGCTTATTTACTTGTGGTGCAATCCTTCTAAAGCTTAGTGGGTACACTGTTAAAATTTCATAATTTTTGAAGCAATTTTAACCTGTTTTGCAGTTTGTGTATACCTTTTTTCTCTTAAAGGTACTGTACCGTTTTTGCAAATTGTGTTTTTTTCATTAAATAAAGTGTTTTCCAAGCTTGCTTGCTTCATTACTAGCCTGTTAAACATGTCTGACACTGAGGAAACTCATTGTTCAATTTGTTTAGAAGCCATTGTGGAACCCCCTCTAAGAATGTGTCCCAATTGTACTGATATGTCTATAGATTGCAAACAGCATATTTTGACTTATAAGAATTTGGCATTAAATGATTCTCAGACAGAATGAAATCAGGTTTCGCCATCTAGTTCTCCCCAAGTGTCACAACCAGTTACGCCCGCACAAGCAACGCCAAGTACTTCTAGTGCACCTAATTCTTTCACCTTGCAAGATATGGCTTCAGTTATGAATACTACCCTCACAGAGGTTTTATCTAAACTGCCAGGGTTGCAAGGGAAGCGCAGTAGCTCTGGGTTAAGAACAAATCCTGAGCCTTCTGACGCTTTAGTAGCTGAATCCGATATTCCCTCACAATGTTCTGAGGTAGGGATGAGGGATTTGCTGTCTGAGGGAGAGATTTCTGATTCAGGAAAGATGTTCCCTCAGACAGATTCAGATATGACGGCATTTAAATTTAAGCTAGAGCACCTCCGTTTAAAGCTCAGGGAGGTTTTAGCTACTCTGGATGATTGTGACCCTATTGTCGTTCCAGAGAAATTGTGTAAAATGGACAAATATTTAGAGGTTCCTGTTTACACTGATGTTTTTCCGGTCCCTAAGAGGATTTTGGACATTGTTACTAAGGGGTGGGATAGACCAGGTATTCCGTTCGCTCCCCCTCCTGTTTTTAAGAAAATGTTTCCCATTTCTGACACCATAAAGGACTCATGGCAGACGGTCCCTAAGGTGGAGGGAGCTATTTCTACTCTGGCTAAGCGTACAACTATACCTATTGAAGACAGTTATGCTTTCATTGATCCTGTGGATAAAAAGTTAGAGGGTCTCCTAATGAAAATTTTTGTTCATTAGGGTTTTCTTCTTCAACCTATAGCGTGCATTGTTTCCGGTAACCACTGCAGCTGCTTTTTGGTTTGAGGCTCTAGAAGAGGCTCTTCAGATGGAGACCCCACTAGATGATATTTTGGACAGAATTAAGGCCCTTAAGTTGGCTAATTCTTTTATTACAGACGCCGCTTTTCATCTTGCTAAGTTAGCGGCAAAGAATTCAGGTTTTGCCATTTTAGCGCAAAGAGCGTTAAGGCTTAAGTCCTGGTCAGCTGATGTGTCATCTAAATCTAAGCTTTTGACCATCCCTTTCAAAGGTAAGACCCTCTTTGGGCCTGCACTGAAAGAGATCATTTCAGATATCATTGGAGGGAAGGGTCGTGCCCTCCCTTAACATAAGTCAAATAAGACAAGGACCAAAAAAAATATTTTTTGTTTCTTTCGAAACTTCAAGGGTGGTCCCGCTTCCTCTTCTCCTGCTGCAAAGCAAGAGGGGAACTTTGCTCAATCCAAGCCAACCTGGAGACCTAACCAGGCTTGGAACAAGGGTAAACAGGCCAAAAAGCCTGCTGCTGCCACTAAGACAGCATGAAGGGGTAGCCCCCAATCCGGGGCCGGATAAAGTAGGGGGCAGACTTTCTCTCTTTGCTCAGGCCTGAGCAAGAGACGTTCAGGACTCCTGGGCCGTAGAAATTGTAACCCATGGGTATCTCCTAGATTTCAAAGATTCTCCTCCAAGGGGGAGGTTCCATCTTTCTCAATTGTCTGTAAACCAGACAAAAAGAAGACCTTTTCTCCAACATAGGTGTGTCCGGTCCACGGCGTCATCCTTACTTGTGGGATATTCTCTTCCCCAACAGGAAATGGCAAAGAGCCCAGCAAAGCTGGTCACATGATCCTTCCTAGGCTCCGCCTACCCCAGTCATTCTCTTTGCCGTTGTACAGGCAACATCTCCACGGAGATGGCTTAGAGTTTTTTAGTGTTTAACTGTAGTTTTTATTATTCAATCAAGAGTTTGTTATTTTAAAATAGTGCTGGTATGTACTATTTACTCTGAAACAGAAAAGAGATGAAGATTTCTGTTTGTAAGAGGAAAATGATTTTAGCAACCGTTACTAAAATCGATGGCTGTTCCACACAGGACTGTTGAGAGGAATTAACTTCAGTTGAGGGAACAGTGAGCAGAATTTTACTGCTTGAGGTATGACACATTCTAACAAGACGATGTAATGCTGGAAGCTGTCATTTTCCCTATGGGATCCGGTAAGCCATTTTTATTACAGACTATAAATAAGGGCTTCACAAGGGCTTTTTTGAGACTGTAGACATTTTCTGGGCTAAATCGATTCATATATAAACATATTTAGCCTTGAGGAATCATTTTAATCTGGGTATTTTGTAAAATAATATCGGCAGGCACTGTTTTGGACACCTTATTCTCTAGGTGCTTTCCCTAATCATAGGCAGAGTCTCATTTTCGCGCCGGTATTGCGCACTTGTTTTTGAGAAGCATGACATGCAGTCGCATGTGTGAGGAGCTCTGATACATAGAAAAGACTTTCTGAAGGCGTCATTTGGTATCGTATTCCCCTTTGGGCTTGGTTGGGTCTCAGCAAAGCAGATACCAGGGACTGTAAAGGGGTTAAAGATAAAAACGGCTCCGGTTCTTTTAAGGGTTAAAGCTTCCAAAATTGGTGTGCAATACTTTTAAGGCTTTAAGACACTGTGGTGAAATTTTGGTGAATTTTGAACAATTCCTTCATACTTTTTCGCAATTGCGGTAATAAAGTGTGTTCAGTTTAAAATTTAAAGTGACAGTAACGGTTTTATTTTAAAACGTTTTTTGTACTTTGTTATCAAGTTTATGCCTGTTTAACATGTCTGAACTACCAGATAGACTGTGTTCTGTATGTGGGGAAGCCAAGATTCCTTCTCATTTAAATAGATGTGATTTATGTGACACAAAATTTAGAGAAAATGATGCCCAAGATGATTCCTCAAGTGAGGGGTGTAAGCATGGTACTGCATCATCCCCTCCTTCGTCTACACCAGTCTTGCCCACTCAGGAGGCCCCTAGTACATCTAGCGCGCCAATACTCCTTACTATGCAACAATTAACGGCTGTAATGGATAATTCTATCAAAAACATTTTAGCCAAAATGCCCACTTATCAGCGTAAGCGCGACTGCTCTGTTTTAGATAATACTGAAGAGCATGAGGACGCTGATGATATTGTTTCTGAAGGGCCCCTACACCAGTCTGAGGGGGCCAGGGAGGTTTTGTCTGAGGGAGAAATTTCAGATTCAGGGAAAATTTCTCAACAAGCTGAACCTGATGTGATTACATTTAAATTTAAGTTGGAACATCTCCGCGCTCTGCTCAAGGAGGTGTTATCCACTCTGGATGATTGTGAGAATTTGATCATCCCAGAGAAACTATGTAAAATGGACAAGTTCCTAGAGGTCCCGGGGCCCCCAGAAGCTTTTCCTATACCCAAGCGGGTGGCGGACATTGTAAATAAAGAATGGGAAAGGCCCGGTATACCTTTCGTCCCTCCCCCCATATTTAAAAAATTGTTTCCTATGGTCGACCCCAGAAAGGACTTATGGCAGACAGTCCCCAAGGTCGAGGGGGCGGTTTCTACTTTAAACAAACGCACCACTATACCCATAGAAGATAGTTGTGCTTTCAAAGATCCTATGGATAAAAAATTAGAAGGTTTGCTTAAAAAGATGTTTGTTCAGCAAGGTTACCTTCTACAACCAATTTCATGCATTGTCCCTGTCACTACAGCCGCGTGTTTATGGTTCGATGAGCTAGAAAAGGCGATCACTAGTGATTCTCCTCCTTATGAGGAGATTATGGACAGAATCCGTGCTCTCAAATTGGCTAATTCTTTCACCCTAGACGCCACTTTGCAATTGGCTAGGTTAGCGGCGAAAAATTCTGGGTTTGCTATTGTGGCGCGCAGAGCGCTTTGGTTGAAATCTTGGTCAGCGGATGCGTCTTCCAAGAACAAATTGCTTAACATTCCTTTCAAGGGGAAAACGCTGTTTGGCCCTGACTTGAAAGAGATTATCTCTGATATCACTGGGGGTAAGGGCCACGCCCTTCCTCAGGATAGGTCTTTCAAGGCCAAAAATAAACCTAATTTTCGTCCCTTTCGTAGAAACGGACCAGCCCCAAGTGCTACGTCCTCTAAGCAAGAGGGTAATACTTCTCAAGCCAAGCCAGCCTGGAGACCAATGCAAGGCTGGAACAAGGGAAAGCAGGCCAAGAAACCTGCCACTGCTACCAAGACAGCATGAAATGTTGGCCCCCGATCCGGGACCGGATCTGGTGGGGGGCAGACTCTCTCTCTTCGCTCAGGCTTGGGCAAGAGATGTTCTGGATCCTTGGGCACTAGAAATAGTCTCCCAAGGTTATCTTCTGGAATTCAAGGGGCTCCCCCCAAGGGGGAGGTTCCACAGGTCTCAATTGTCTTCAGACCACATAAAAAAACAGGCATTCTTACATTGTGTAGAAGACCTGTTAAAAATGGGAGTAATTCATCCTGTTCCATTAGGGGAACAAGGGATGGGGTTCTACTCCAATCTGTTCGTAGTTCCCAAAAAAGAGGGAACGTTCAGACCAATCTTAGATCTCAAGATCCTAAACAAGTTTCTCAAGGTTCCGTCGTTCAAAATGGAAACCATTCGAACAATTCTTCCTTCCATCCAGGAAGGTCAATTCATGACCACGGTGGATTTAAAGGATGCGTATCTACATATTCCTATCCACAAGGAACATCATCGGTTCCTAAGGTTCGCATTCCTGGACAAGCATTACCAGTTCGTGGCACTTCCTTTCGGATTAGCCACTGCTCCAAGGATTTTCACAAAGGTACTAGGGTCCCTTCTAGCGGTGCTAAGACCAAGGGGCATTGCAGTAGTACCTTACTTGGACGACATTCTGATTCAAGCGTCGTCCCTTCCTCAAGCAAAGGCTCACACGGACATAGTCCTGGCCTTTCTCAGATCTCACGGATGGAAAGTGAACGTAGAAAAGAGTTCTCTATCTCCGTCAACAAGGGTTCCCTTCTTGGGAACAATAATAGACTCCTTAGAAATGAGGATTTTTCTGACAGAGGCCAGAAAAACAAAACTTCTAAACTCTTGTCAAACACTTCATTCCGTTCCTCTTCCTTCCATAGCGCAGTGCATGGAAGTAATAGGTTTGATGGTAGCGGCAATGGACATAGTTCCTTTTGCGCGCATTCATCTAAGACCATTACAACTGTGCATGCTCAGTCAGTGGAATGGGGACTATACAGACTTGTCTCCGACGATACAAGTAAATCAGAGGACCAGAGATTCACTCCGTTGGTGGCTGTCTCTGGACAACCTGTCACAAGGGATGAACTTCCGCAGGCCAGAGTGGGTCATTGTCACGACCGACGCCAGTCTGATGGGCTGGGGCGCGGTCTGGGGACCCCTGAAAGCTCAGGGTCTTTGGTCTCGGGAAGAATCTCTTCTACCGATAAATATTCTGGAACTGAGAGCGATACTCAATGCTCTCAAGGCTTGGCCTCAGCTAGCAAAGGCCAAGTTCATACGGTTTCAATCAGACAACATGACGACTGTTGCGTACATCAACCATCAGGGGGGAACAAGGAGTTCCCTGGCGATGGAAGAAGTGACCAAAATCATTCAATGGGCGGAGACTCACTCCTGCCACCTGTCTGCAATCCACATCCCAGGAGTGGAAAATTGGGAAGCGGATTTTCTGAGTCGTCAGACATTACATCCGGGGGAGTGGGAACTCCATCCGGAAATCTTTGCCCAAATTACTCAACTGTGGGGCATTCCAGACATGGATCTGATGGCCTCTCGTCAGAACTTCAAGGTTCCTTGCTACGGGTCCAGATCCAGGGATCCCAAGGCGACTCTAGTAGATGCACTAGTAGCACCTTGGACCTTCAAACTAGCTTATGTATTCCCGCCGTTTCCTCTCATCCCCAGGCTGGTAGCCAGGATCAATCAGGAGAGGGCATCGGTGATCTTGATAGCTCCTGCATGGCCACGCAGGACTTGGTATGCAGATCTGGTGAATATGTCATCGGCTCCACCATGGAAGCTACCTTTGAGACGAGACCTTCTTGTTCAAGGTCCGTTCGAACATCCGAATCTGGTCTCACTCCAACTGACTGCTTGGAGATTGAACGCTTGATCTTATCAAAACGAGGGTTCTCAGATTCTGTTATTGATACTCTTGTTCAGGCCAGAAAGCCTGTAACTAGAAAAATTTACCACAAAATATGGAAAAAATATATCTGTTGGTGTGAATCTAAAGGATTCCCTTGGGACAAGGTAAAAATTCCTAAGATTCTATCCTTTCTTCAAGAAGGATTGGAGAAAGGATTATATACAAGTTCCTTGAAGGGACAGATTTCTGCCTTGTCTGTGTTACTTCACAAAAAGCTGGCAGCTGTGCCAGATGTTCAAGCCTTTGTTCAGGCTCTGGTTAGAATCAAGCCTGTTTACAAACCTTTGACTCCTCCTTGGAGTCTCAACTTAGTTCTTTCAGTTCTTCAGGGGGTTCCGTTTGAACCCTTACATTCCGTTGATATTAAGTTATTATCTTGGAAAGTTTTGTTTTTGGTTGCAATTTCTCCTCCTTATCTGGTGTTCCATGCAGATAAGGTGGTTTTACGTACTAAACCTGGTTTTCTTCCGAAAGTTGTTTCTAACAAAAACATTAACCAGGAGATAGTCGTGCCTTCTTTGTGTCCGAATCCAGTTTCAAAGAAGGAACGTTTGTTGCACAATTTGGATGTTGTTCGCGCTCTAAAATTCTATTTAGATGCTACAAAGGATTTTAGACAAACATCTTCCTTGTTTGTTGTTTATTCTGGTAAAAGGAGAGGTCAAAAAGCAACTTCTACCTCTCTCTCTTTTTGGATTAAAAGCATCATCAGATTGGCTTATGAGACTGCCGGACGAGGCTTCTGTTGATCAGATATGTCGGGCAGCGACTTGGTCTTCACTGCACACTTTTACCAAATTTTACAAGTTTGATACTTTTGCTTCTTCTGAGGCTATTTTTGGGAGAAAGGTTTTGCAAGCCGTGGTGCCTTCCATTTAGGTGACCTGATTTGCTCCCTCCCTTCATCCGTGTCCTAAAGCTTTGGTATTGGTTCCCACAAGTAAGGATGACGCCGTGGACCGGACACACCTATGTTGGAGAAAACAGAATTTATGTTTACCTGATAAATTACTTTCTCCAACGGTGTGTCCGGCCCACGGCCCGCCCTGGTTTTTTTAATCAGGTCTGATAATTTATTTTCTTTAACTACAGTCACCACGGTATCATATGGTTTCTCCTATGCAAATATTCCTCCTTTACGTCGGTCGAATGACTGGGGTAGGCGGAGCCTAGGAGGGATCATGTGACCAGCTTTGCTGGGCTCTTTGCCATTTCCTGTTGGGGAAGAGAATATCCCACAAGTAAGGATGACGCCGTGGACCGGACACACCGTTGGAGAAAGTAATTTATCAGGTAAACATAAATTCTGTTTTTACCATGGGAGTGATCTGCCCAGTTCCGAAAACAGAACAGGGGCAAGGTTTCTACTCCAATCTGTTTGGTTCCCAAAAAAGAAGGAACCTTCAGACCAATTCTAGATCTCAATATCCTAAACCAATTCCTAAGAGTTCCATCCTCCAAGATGGAGTCCATTTGGACTATTTTACCAATGATCCAGGAAGGTCAATATATGACCACGTGGATCTAAAGGATGTGTATCTACACATTCCTATCCACAAAGATCATCACCAATTCCTTAGGTTTGTCTTTCTGGACAGGCATTACCAGTTTGTGGCTCTTCCCTTGGGGTTGGCCACAGCGCCAAGAATCTTAAGAAAGGTGCTAGGGTCCCTTCTAGCGGTCCTAAGGCCGAGGGGCATAGCAGTGGCGCCTTATCTAGACGACATCTTAATTCAAGCGTCGACTTTCCAACTTGCCAAGTCTCACACGGACTTAGTGTTGGCCTTTCTAAGATCTCATGGGTGGAAGGTGAACGTGAAAAAGAGTTCTCTTATTCCTCTCAAGGGAGTTCCATTCCTGGGAACTCTGATAGATTCGGTGGACATGAAAATATTTCTGACGGAGGTCAGGAAATCAAAGATTTTAACCACCTGCCGAGCTCTTCATTCCATTCCTCGGCTGTCAGTGGCTCAGTGTATGGAGGTAATCGGACTTATGGTAGCGGCAATGGACATAGTTCCGTTTGCTCGCTTGCATCTCAGACCACTGCAACTATGCATGCTCAAACAGTGGAATGGGGATTATGCAGATTTATCTTCTCAGATAAATCTGGATCAAGAGACCAAAGACTCTTCTTTGGTGGTTGTCACAGGATCACCTGTCCAGGGGAATGTGTTTCCACAGGCCAGCGTGGGTTATTGTGACGACGGACGCCAGCCTACTGAGCTTTGGTGCAGTCTGGAATTTCCTGAAAGCACAGGGTTTGTGGACTCAGGAGGAGGCCCTCCTACAGATAAATATTCTGGGATGGATAACTGTAATCAAAACATAAACAGAGGCGCCACATGTGTAGGTCAATAAAAACCACTTAATCCAAAATAGACAAGATGCAGGGTACTCACAAACGTAAAGGCACTCTCTTGTGCCTGTTAGGAGCAGGCTGGTATTCAATCAGCAAACCAGCTGGCTGTGCAAAGGAGTCGTGGTGTCCTGAATCCGTGGATCTCCAGAACGGCAAACCTTGCCTGGATGACTTCCTGTGAGTTAACGAAGGGGAGAAAGGCTAAACAGCCCTTGGGTTACTTGAGAGAAGATTGATACACACACACCAGTCTTTGTAAATATTAAAACTGATATTTATTATTGTACAAAATAAAAATACCAGCAATGTAACAAATTACAGCTGGGTATGTTAAAATCAAATCTCCTATACCAAACAGAGATTGAAAGCGACGCGTTTCTCGGGTGTAACCCCGTTTACTCAGGCTTGTATACTCTGACTGTGTCTTAGTTCCCCTTAAGTAGGGCTCAGTAACCACATGTTTTCAATAAACACTCCCCTTCCTTCACATAAACCAATAAAACCCTTCCTTTCTCCACACACCCACTTGTTGCGATGATTAAACTAATGTTATTAATTAGGGGCACAATTGTGGTCTTTCTCCTATTTCCCTAAGATTTGTGTTCTGTAAGTAAGTGATGGTGCAATTTTCTACATTTTATCTTTAGCCGATCATGTGCAAATTTTCGAGTGCACCTAAATAAACAAACTACATCAGTGTCGTCTTGTTAGCCAATCGTAACCATATTTAGGGAGGCTTGTGTTGTATATAACATCTGATTGGTCTGTGTCCTAATAGTACATGAACTACAACTACCATGATGCAATTTGTGTTTGATTCGTGGGAGTGATATTACCGGAATATAATAGGATCGGTCGCTGTCTAGTTTCCATAGATACCCGCTCAGGCGGATGTGATGTAAGCGCTAGTGTGTATGATAGGGACTCAATGGTGTTTCCCTAGTCTGTACGTAATGCGCCCAAATGATGATTGGTCAATGTGGTGTGTGTGGCCAGCCATCTGATTGGCTATAATTAAGAACTTGCCTAAATATGTCGTATAGTCACGAGGAGGGACATGATAAATAATAGTATCTATGTGTATACATCTATAATTATAACTCGCAATCCCCCTTACGCAGTGCATGTCTCTATGAGCAAATACACTAAACACTATTTACAAAAATATATGTGATCAGTGTCATGTGATTATGTGACTAGAGATCGAGTTCTTGATTAATCAACACTTAGATATGTAATACATAAAAGACTCGATCTGTGATATGGTGTATATGTGTTAGTTGAACACAATGCCCAGGAGGGTGGTGGGTCCGATAGAGTGAAAGTGAATATTACTACTGTGCTCATAGTAAATGTGGATGTATACAAAGGATGTATGAATGAAAATGAAGTGATCTTAAGTATGCGTGGATATAAAGTGAGTGCATGGGTGCATGAGTGCATAACGGTGGAATGTACCTGATGATGATAATAGAAATATGCTAGTGCATATCTTATAGATAAATATTCTGGAATTAAGAGCGATATTCTCAATGCTCTTCAGGCATGGCCTCAGCTGGCTTCGGCCGGATTCATCAGGTTTCAGTCGGACAACATCACGACTGTAGCTTATATCAATCATCAGGGGGGAACAAGGAGTGCCTTGGCGATGATAGAAGTTTCCAGGACAATCCGATGGGCAGAGACTCACTCTTGCCATCTATCTGCGATCTATATCCCAGGGGTAGAGAACTGGGAGGCAGATTTTCTAAGTCGTCAGACTTTTCATCTAGGGGAGTGGGAACTCCATCCGGAGGTGTTTACTCAACTGGTTCAGCTATGGGGCACACCAGAATTGGATCTGATGGCGTCTTGTCAGAACGCCAAACTTCCTCGTTACGGATCCAGGCAAAGGGATCCTCAGGCAGTACTGATAGATGCTCTAGCAGTACCCTGGTCGTTCAACCTGGCTTATGTGTTTCCACCATTCCCTCTCCTTCCGCGTCTGATTGCCAGAATCAAACAGGAGAGAGCTTTGGTGATTTTGATAGCGCCTGCATGGCCACGCAGGACTTGGTATGCAGACCTGGTGGACATGTCATCTCTGCCACCATGGACTCTGCCACTGAGACGGGACCTTTTGATTCAAGGTCCATTCAAGCATCCAAATCTAATTTCTCTGCAACTGACTGCTTGGAGATTGAACGCTTGATTTTATCAAAGCGGGGTTTCTCTGAGTCGGTCATAGATACCTTGATTCAGGCTCGAAAGCCTGTCACCAGGAAGATCTGTCGTAAGATATGGCGTAAATATATTTTTTGGTGTGAATCCAAAGGCTACTCATGGAGTAAGATCAGGATTCCTAGGATTTTGTCTTTTCTCCAAGAAGGATTGGAGAAAGGATTGTCCGCTAGTTCCATAAAGGGACTGATATCTGCTTTGTCTATTCTGTTGCACAAGCGTCTTGCAGATGTCCCAGATGTTCTGGCTTTTTGTCAGGCTTTAGTTAGAATTACGCCTGTGTTTAAACCTGTTGCTCTGCCATGGAGTCTCAATTTAATTCTTAAAGTTCTTCAGGGGGTTCCGTTTGAACCCATGCATTCCATAGATATAAGCTTCTATCTTGGAAAGTTCTGTTTCTAGTTGCTATCTCTTCAGCTCCAAGAGTTTCTGAACTATCTGCATTACAATGTGACTTGCCTTATCTTGTTTTCCATGCTGATAAGGTGGTTTTGCGTACCAAAACTGGGTTCCTCCCTAAGGTTGTTTCTAACAGGAATATCAATCAGGAAAATGTTGTTCCCTCTCTGTGTCCTAATCCTTCTTCTAAGAAGGACCGTCTGTTGCACAACTTGGACGTGGTTCGTGCCTTGAAGTTTTATTTGCAGGCAACCAAAGATTTTCGCCAATCATCTTCTTTGTTTGTTGTCTATGCTGGAAAGCGTAGAGGTCAAAAGGCTACGGCTACCTCTCTTTCCTTTTGGCTGAAAAGCATAATCCGTTTGGCTTATGAGACTGCTGGGCAGCAGCCTCCTGAAAGAATTATAGCTCACTCCACTAGAGCGGTGGCTTCCACATGGGCTTTTAAAAATGATGCTTCTGTTGAACAGATTTGTAAGGCTGCGATTTGGTCTTTGCTAAATAACCTTTTCCAAATTTTACATATTTTATACTTTTGCTTCTTTGGAGGCTATTTTTGGGAGAAAGGTTTTGCAAGCAGTGGTGCCTTCTGTTTAGGTTCCTGTCTTGTCCCTCCCTTCATCCATGTCCTAAAGCTTTGGTATTGGTATCCCACAAGTTAGGATGAATCCGTGGACTCTACATCTTGCAAAAGAAAACAGAATTTATGCTTACCTGATAAATTTATTTCTTTTGCGATGTACCGAGTCCACGGCCCGCCCTGTCTATTCAAGACAGATAGTATTTTTTATGTAAACTTCAGTCACCTCTGCACCTTATAGTTTCTCCTTTTCTTCCTTGGCCTTCGGTCGAATGATTGGGGGGTGGAGTTAAGGAGGGAGCTATATAGACAGCTCTGCTGTGGTGCTCTCTTTGCTACTTCCTGTCAGGAAGGACAATATCCCACAAGTTAGGATGAATCCGTGGAACTCACATCGCAAAAGAAAGAAATTTATCAGGTAAGCATAAATTCTGTTTTTGTCTTCAGATGGTGAAGTTTCCTCTGGGGATGGGGACTCCCTCATCTGATGTTGAACCTGATATTTCCTCTTTTTTGTTTAAAGTTTATCATTCGTTTACTTTTAAAGGATGTCCTAATTACTTTAGGAGTTAAAGATCCTAAAGTTTCTGAAGAAAAGCCTTGTAATTGTTTAAATTAAGTTTTTAGGACTGTTGTTAATCTCCCTAAGGTTTTCCTGATGCTGTCTCTGACATGACTTATAGGGTCTAAGCTAGATAATTCTTTTACTCCTTCTGTAAGGTTTAAAAAGTTATATCCTTTACTTGCTGCTAATTTAGATTTATGGGAAACCATTCCCAAGCAGGATTAGGCCATTTCCATTTTGGCCAAATGTAATACTATTCCTTTGGAAAAGAGTACTTCTTCTAAAGACCCTTTATACAGAAAGTTAGTCTTTTCATAGAAGGGCCTTTTTACATGCAGGTTATATTCTCAGACCAGCTATTTCTGTTGTGGATGTAGCTGCTGCTTTTACTTAAAGGGATACTAAACCCAGTTTTTTTCTTTAATGATTCAGATAGAGCATGCAATTTTAAGCAACTTTCTTATTTACTACTATCAATTTGTATTTGTTCTCTTTCTATCTTTATTTAAAAAGCAGGAATTTAATGCTTAGGAGCCAGCCCATTTTAGGTTCAGCACCCTGGATAGTGCTTGCTTACTGGTGGCTACATTTAGAAAACAAATAAGCAAGCATAACCCAGGTTCTCAACCAAAAATGGGCTGGCTCTTAAGCTTTACATTTTTGCTTTTTAAATAAAGATAGCAAGAGAGCAAAGAAAAATTGATAATAGGACTACATTAGAGAGTTGCTTAAAATTGCATGCTCTATCTGAATCGTTAAAAAAAATTTGGGGAGCTGTTTGGGGGTCTATGACAGCACAGGGAGTTTGGGATCATTAGAAGGTGAGGTTACCAATCAATGTTCTGTGCTTTTTTCAGGGCCCTTTAAGCTTGGCCTCTATTGAAGAGTGCCTCTCATCTCTGTTTCCACACAGATAATGTCAAAGCAGTAGCTTATATTAACCATCAGGGGGGGAGATCGCAGTTCCCTGGAAATGATGGTGTCTCAGATTCTTTCATGGGCAGAAACCAATTCTTGTCTAGTCTCTGGAATTTAAAACACTGGGAGGCAGACTTTCTCAGTTGTCAATCTCTACATCCAGGGGAGTGGTCATTTCACCAGGATGTGTGTAATCAGTTTGTGGATCTTTGGGGTCTCCCAGAGATAGATCTGATGGCCTTTGATTTAAACAACAAACTTCACAGATACTTTGCAAGGTCCATGGATTCTCAGGCAGAGTAAGTTGATGCTCCTTGGCCTTTTCAGGCTGCTTATCTGTTTCCACCTCTGGTTCTTCCTGGTGTACTTTCCAAGATAAGGCTAGAAAAGTAGTCTGTAATCCTGATTGCCCCAGCGTGGCCTCGCAAGATATGGTATGCAGATTTGGTTCAGATGTCCATTTGGCCTCCTTGGCCCTTTGACAAATCCAACCTTTTTCAACGTCACAATAGAGGGGTGTGGACATGACCACAGCTCTGGTTCCCTTAACATTGTAACTCTACAAAAGGTCCTTAAAAGGGGCACCACATTAACCCCCAGATCCTGTCCACACTGCTCTAATTAACAATTTCTGCCACTACCAAAACTTCTAAATTAAAGTGGCGTTTTGGGACCCCCAAAAACTCACACAATTTAAATATTAGGTAACATGCCTTTAACCTTGTCTCAACAGGAGAGTGAATTCAGATATTAAAGCCCAAAGACAAAATGGGATTTTCTATGTGTTTAATACCAAAAATATCAATACAGGTTACACAGTGAGAAATTATAAAGACGTTCAAAATAACATACAGAAGTTACAATTCTTTAAAAAGAAAATGGAACATAAAAATAATAGAAATACAATATCCAACTTATTACCAAGTTCCTCTAGATATGTGGAGAAACTGAGAAACTGCTGTTCATGGTGTTAGTGGCTAGGGCCCCAGGGCAATTCTACCCCAACCTTTCTGTTGCATCAAGTTTAAAACTCAAAGTTTATTTGTCTTGTCAAAGACACCGCCCTTGTTATAATTTATGACGAGTTCAGCCAATGCAACAAGTCTTAGCTCCCAGTATCAGTCTACAAGGGAGGGGGATGGTCTTGAAACTTCTTACATTCCTACACACAGTTACACTAAGAACACTCCACCTCAGACCTGTGACAGGCTAAGGAGGGGGGTCTCAGCTTACAGCTTTTCTGGAAACAGATTTCACACAAAGAAAAAGCAATTCACATTAACCCTTTTCAGGCTGAGACCACAATACCACCACTGTGGGGTAGCCAATCCAGGTATCAACTACTCCACACGCTTGTATCATGGCAGGCCCCTACCTCTGCGGTCAGACCTTCTGTCCCAAGGTCCATTTTTCCATCTGGCTCTCAAGTCTCTGAACTTGAGGGCATGGAAATTGAACGCTTAGTTCTTAAACATAAGGATTTCTTGTAAGCCTGTAACTAGGAAGATCTATCACGTCGTCTGGGAAGCCTTTATTTCTTGGTGTATAGATCATGTTTTTTTTCTTGGCATTATTTCAGAATTCCTAGGATTCTGCAGTTTTTGCATGATAGTCCTGATAAGGGCCTATCTGCCAGTTCTCTAAAGGGGCAGATTTCTACTCTTTCAGTCTTGTTCCTCAGAAAGATTGCTACTGATAATCATAGTTTCTTTCATGTAATTAGCAAGAGTCCATGAGCTAGTGACGTATGGGATATACATTCCTACCAGGAGGGGCAAAGTTTCCCAAACCTTAAAATGCCTATAAATACACCCCTCACCACACCCACAATTCAGTTTTTACAAACTTTGCCTCCGATGGAGGTGGTGAAGTAAGTTTGTGCTAGATTCTACGTTGATATGCGCTCCGCAGCAAGTTGGAGCCCGGTTTTCCTCTCAGCGTGCAGTGAATGTCAGAGGGATGTGAGGAGAGTATTGCCTATTTGAATGCAGTGATCTCCTTCTACGGGGTCTATTTCATAGGTTCTCTGTTATCGGTCGTAGAGATTCATCTCTTACCTCCCTTTTCAGATCGACGATATACTCTTATATATACCATTACCTCTGCTGATTCTCGTTTCAGTACTGGTTTGGCTTTCTACAAACATGTAGATGAGTGTCCTGGGGTAAGTAAATCTTATTTTCTGTGACACTCTAAGCTATGGTTGGGCACTTTGTTTATAAAGTTCTAAATATATGTATTCAAACATTTATTTGCCTTGACTCAGAATGTTCAACTTTCCTTATTTTTCAGACAGTCAGTTTCATATTTGGGATAATGCATTTGAATTAATCATTTTTTCTTACCTTCAAAAATTTGACTCTTTTTTTCCTGTGGGCTGTTAGGCTCGCGGGGGCTGAAAATGCTTCATTTTATTGCGTCATGCTTGGCGCGGACTTTTTTGGCGCAAAAATTCTTTTCCGTTTCCGGCGTCATACGTGTCGCCGGAAGTTGCGTCATTTTTTTACGTTATTTTGCGCCAAAAATGTCGGCGTTCCGGATGTGGCGTCATTTTTTGGCGCCAAAAGCATTTAGGCGCCAAATAATGTGGGCGTCTTATTTGGCGCTAAAAAAATAAGGGCGTCGCTTTTGTCTCCACATTATTTAAGTCTTATTTTTTCATTGCTTCTGGTTGCTAGAAGCTTGTTCTTTGGCATTTTTTTCCCATTCCTGAAACTGTCATTTAAGGAATTTGATCAATTTTGCTTTATATGTTGTTTTTTCTCTTACATATTGCAAGATGTCTCACGTTGCATCTGAGTCAGAAGATACTACAGGAAAATCGCTGTCTAGTGCTGGAGCTATCAAGCTAAGTGTATCTGCTATAATTTTTGGTATCTGTTTCTCCAGCTGTTGTTTGTATTGCATGTCATGACAAACTTATTAATGCAGATAAAATTTCCTTTAGTACTGTTACATTACCTGTTGCTGTTCCGTCAACATCTAATTTTCAGAGTGTTCCTGATAAACATAAGAGATTTTATTTTTTAAATCCATTAAGAAGGCTATGTCTGTTATTTCTCCTTCTAGTTTACATAAAAGTCTTTTAAAACTTCGCTTTTTTCAGATTAATTTTTAAATGAACATCATCATTCTGATACTGATAATGGTTCTTCTGGTTCAGAGGTTTCTGTCTCAGAGGTTGATGCTGATAAATCTTTGTATTTGTTCAAGATGGAATTTATTCGTTCTTTATTTAAAGAAGTATTAATTGCATTAGAAATAGAGGATTCTGGTCCTCTTGATACTAAATCTAAACGTTTATTTAAGGTTTTTAAATCTCCTGTAGTTATTCCAGAAGTGTTTAATCTCCCTGATGCTATTTCTGAAGTAATTTCCAGGGAATTGAATAATTTGGGTAATTCTTTTACTCCTTCTAAACGTTTAAGCAATTATATCCTGTGCCATCTGACAGATTAGAGTTTTTTGGGACAAAATCCCTAAGGTTATGGGGCTGTCTCTACTCCTGCTAAATGTGCTACTATTCCTACGGTAGATAGTAATTCATTTTAAGGATCCTTTAGATAGGAAAATTGAATCCTTTCTAAGAAAAGCTTACTTATGTTCAGGTAATCTTCTTAGACCTGCTATATTTTTAGCGGATGTTGCTGCAGCTTCAACTTTTTGGTTAGAAGCTTTAGCGCAACAAGTAACAGATCATAATTTTATAGCATTATTATTATTCTATAACATGCTAATAATTTTATTGGTGATACCATCTTTTGATATCATTAGAGTTGATGTCAGGTATATGTCTCTAGCTATTTTAGCTAGAAAAGCTTTATGGATTAAACTTGGAATGCTGATATGTCTTCTAAGTCTACTTTGCTTTCCTTTTCTTTCCAGGGTAATAAATTATTATTTCAACTGTTTCTGGAAGGAAGGGAACTTTTTTACCAAAGGATAAAAAATCTAAGGTAAATTTAGGTCCAATAATCATTTTTCGTTCCTTTCCTCACAATAAGGAACAAAAGCCTGATCCTTCATCCTCAGGAGCGGTATCAGTTTGGAAACTATTTCCAGTTTGGAATATATCCAAGCCTCAGCTGGTATGGGGCAGATTACGTTTTCTTCAAAGAAATTTTGATCAATTCCGTTCTCAATTTCTGGTTTTAGAACATTGTTTCAGAAAGGTACAGCATTGGCTTCAGTTAAGGCCTCCTGCTAAGAGATTTTTTTTTTCTTTCCCGTGTCCCAGTTAACACAGCAAAGGCTCAGCATTTCTGAAATGTGTTTCAGATCTAGAGTTGGCTGGAGTAATTATGCCAGTTCCAGTTCTGGAACAGGGGCTGGGGTTTTATTTTATCTCTTCATTGTACCAAAGAAGGTCAATTCCTTCAGACCAGTTCCGGATCTATCAATATTGAATCGTTATGTAAGGATACCAACATTCAGTTTCTGTAGGACTGTCCTGCCTTTTGTTTAGCAAGGGCATTATATGTCTACAATAGATTTACAGGATGTGTATCTGCATATTCCGATTCATCCAGATCACTTTTAGTGTCTGAGATTCTCTTTTTAGACAAGCATTACCAGTTTTGTGGCTCTACCGTTTGGCCTAGCCTCAGTTCCAAGAATTTTTTTCAAAGATTCTCGGTGCCCTTCTTTCTGTAATCAGAGAACAGGGTTTTGGTATTTCCTTATTGGACGATATCTGGGTACTTGCTCAGTCTTCTCATTTTCGAAGAATCTCATATGAATCGACTTGTGTTGTTTCTTCAAGTTCATGGTTGGAGGATCAATTTACCAATCAGTTCATTGATTCCTCAGACAAGGGTAACCTTTTTAGGTTTCTAGAATAGATTCAGTGTCTATGACTCTGTCCTTGTCAGACAAGAGAAGTTTAACATTGATTTCAGCTTGTCAAAACCTTCAGTCACAATCATTCCCTTTGGTAGCCTTATGCATGGAAATTTTAGGTCTTAGGACTGCCGCATCAGATGCGATCTCCTTTGCTCGTTTTCACATGCGACCTCTTCAGCTCTGTATGCTGAACCAATGGTGCAGGGATTACTCAAAGATATCTCACTTAATATCTTTAAACCGATTATACGACACTCTCTGACATGGTGGACAGATCACCATCGTTTAGTTCAGGGGGCTTCTTTGTTCTTCCGACCTGGACTATAATCTCAACAGATGCAAGTCTTACAGGTTGGGGAGCTGTGTGGGGGTATCTGACGGCACAAGGGGTTTGGGAATCTCAGGAGGTGAGATTTCCGATCAATATTTTGGAACTCCGTGCAATTTCAGAGCTCTTCAGTCTTGGCCTCTTCTGAAGAGAGAGTTGTTCATTTGTTTTCAGATAGACAATGTCACAACTGTGGCATACATCAATCAAGGAGGGACTCACAGTCCTCTGGCTATGAAAGAAGTATCTCGAATTTTGGTTTGGGCGGAATCCAGCTCCTGTCTAATCTCTGCGGTTCATATCCCAGGTATGGACAATTGGAAAGCGGATTATCTCAGTCGCCAAACGTTGCACCTGGGCGAATGGTCTTCACCCAGAGGTATTTCCTCAGATTGTTCAAATGTGGGAACTCCCAGAAATAGATCTGATGGCTTCTCATCTAAACAAGAAACTTCCCTGGTATCTGTCCGGATCCAGGGATCCTCGGGCGGCGGCAGTGGATGCATTATCTCTTCCTTACAAGTGTCATCCTGCCTATATCTTTCCGCCTCTAGTTCTTCTTCCAAGGGTATTCTCCAATATTCTAAGGAATGCTCGTTTGTCCTGCTGGTAGCTCCAGCATGGCCTCACAGGTTTTGGTATGCGGATCTTGTCCGGATGACCTCTTGCCAGCTGTGGACTCTTCCGTTAAGACCAGTCTTCTGTCTCAAGGTTCTTTTTTCCATCAGGATCTCAAAACCTTAATTTTAAGGTGTGGAGTTTGAACGCTTGATTCTTGGTCAAAGAGGTTTCTCTGACTCTGTGATTGATACTATGTGACAGGCTCGTAAATCTGTATCTAGAGAGATATATTATAGAGTCTGGAAGACTTATATTTCTTCAGGATGGTTTAGATAAAGGTTTGTCCGCAAGTTTCTTGAAAGACAAATCTCTGCTCTTTCTGTTCTTTTTCACAGAAGGATTGCTAATCTTCCTGATATTCATTGTTTTGTACAAGCTTTGGTTCGTATAAAACCTGTCATTAAGTCAATTTCTCCTCCTTGGAGTTTGAATTTGGTTCTGGGGGCTCTTCAAGCTCCTCCTTTTGAACCCATGCATTCTTTGGTCATTATATTACTTTCTTGGAAAGTTTTGTTTCTTTTGGCCATCTCTTCTGCCAGAAGAGTCTCTGAATTATCTACTCTTTTTTGTGAGTCTCCTTTTCTGATTTTGCATCAGGATAAGGCGGTGCTGCGAACTTCTTTTGAATTTTTTACCTAAGGTTGTGAATTCTAACAACATTAGTAGATAAATTGTGGTTCCTTCATTATGTCCTAATCCTATGAATTCTAAGGAGAAATCATTGCATTCTTTGGATGCTGTTAGAGCTTTGTAATATTATGTTGAAGCTATTAAGTCTTTCCGAAAGACTTCTAGTCTATTTGTCATCTTTTCCGGTTCTAGAAAAGATCAGAAAGCTTCTGCCATTTCTTTGGCATCTTGGTTGAAATCTTTATTTCATCATGCCTATGTTGAGTCGGGTAACACTCCGCCTCAAAGGATTACAGCTCATTCTACTAGGTTAGTTTCTACTTCCTGGGCGTTTAAGAATGAAGCTTCGGTTGATCAGATTTGCAAAACAGCAACTTGGTCCTCTTTGCATACTTTTACTAAATTCTACCATTTTGATGTGTTTTCTTCTTCTGAAGCAGTTTTTGGTAGAAACGTACTTCAGGCAGTGGTTTCAGTTTGAATCTTCTGCTTATGTTTTTTCATTAAAAATTTTATTCTGGGTGTGGATTATTTTCAGCAGGAATTGGCTGTCTTTATTTTATCCCTCCCTCTCTAGTGACTCTTGTGTGGAAAGATCCACATCTTGGGTAATCATTATCCCATACGTCACTAGCTCATGGACTCTTGCTAATTACATGAAAGAAAACATAATTTATGTAAGAACTTACCTGATAAATTCATTTCTTTCATATTAGCAAGAGTCCATGAGGCCCGCCCTTTTTTGTGGTGGTTTTGATTTTTTTGTATAAAGCACAATTATTCCAATTCCTTATTTTATATGCTTTCGCACTTTTTTCTTATCACCCCACTTCTTGGCTATTCGTTAAACTGAATTGTGGGTGTGGTGAGGGGTGTATTTATAGGCATTTTAAGGTTTGGGAAACTTTGCCCCTCCTGGTAGGAATGTATATCCCATACGTCACTAGCTCATGGACTCTTGCTAATATGAAAGAAATGAATTTATCAGGTAAGTTCTTACATAAATTATGTTTTTGTTCAGGCTCTGGTTCATTTTAAATATTTAATCAAACCTATTTCTCCTCCATGGAATCTTAACCTGGTGTTAAGGGTTTTGCAGGCTCTTCCTTTTGAACCTATGCATAATTTGGAAATTAACCCCTTAATGACCGGACCATTTTTCAATTTTCTTACCCTTAATGACAATGGCTATTTTTACATTTCTGCAGTGTTTGTGTTTAGCTGTAATTTCCCTCTTGCTCATTTACCGTACCCACACATATTATATACCGTTTTTCTCGCCATTAAATGGACTTTCTAAAGATACTATTATTTTCATCATATCTTATAATTTACTATAAAAAAAAATATGAGGAAAAAATTGAAAAAAAAACACACTTTTTCTAACTTTGACCCCCAAAATCTGTTACACATCTTCAACCACCAAAAAACATCCATTCTAAATAGTTTCTAAATTTTGTCCCGAGTTTAGAAATACCCAATGTTTACATGTTCTTTGCTTTTTTTGCAAGTTATAGGGCAAAAAATACAAGTAGCACTTTGCTATTTCCAAACCACTTTTTTTTCAAAATTAGCGCTAGTTACATTGGAACACTGATATCTTTCAGGAATCCCTGAATATTCCTTGACATGTATATATTTTTATTTAGAAGACATCCCAAAGTATTGATCTAGGCCCATTTTGGAATGTGTTTTAGTTTTTTCTTCAACACATCTTCTTTTTTCCCCTGCTTCTTTAAGGGCTCTTATTCTTTTTTCTTAGTTAACTTCGCTTAGCTATATGTTAGACTAAGGTATGTGTGAGGTGGGAGGGGTTTTATTGAGCTCTTGGGGTTTTTGGAATCTTTGCCTCCCCCTAATGGTAGAGAAGAGTTATTGTGGATTCTCACCACCATGAAAGAAATTTATTTATCAATTAAGCATAAATTATGTTTTTCACTAGAGTTTAGTTTTCGTTGTACGGTATTACTAAATAAATTGTTAAAATATTCTTGTAAGCAAACTTGGTATTGTAAGTAAATCAGTTTTATTTGAACCACCCATAAGTTAATAAGGCAGAGTTATTACACAAAAACGTTATTGTAAGAGGATAATTCTGGGTTATTCTTCTGGGTCTTTGAGAATTTGGGATAATAGGGCTACCTCCTTTTCACAAAAGCCTACAAACAAAAGATGCAGTCTTTTCCATCAATACTTGTATGCAGAATCTTACGGGTTCAGAGTTTAAATCATTATACCCAAGTGATTTTTTTTTCCTGCATGTTCATATAACTGTTTTGTTAGCAATAAAGCATTTTTTTTTCATCAAAATGCATTTAGTTTTAGCGTGATGATCAACTAAAGATTATGTGCAATGCTAGGGATGTAAAGTAGAGTTTAAAAAAAAATCTGATGTCATTGGTGTAATAAAAATAAAGTTTGTCAATTGAAAACATGTAAGCAAAGCCTTTACCAACATTTCTAGCTGAATCGCTTTGCTATGAACAAGATACAATTGTACCTTTGTGAGTTTGTTGTCACAGCAATGAAAACATCTATTAGGATGACAAAACTGTAGTTCAGAAAAGACTCGAGCCCAACCTAGTAAAGTATTTTAAGTGCCAGACAGCTGTTTTACACCACATATATTATGTCTGCCGTTTCTGCATTTAGTCTGTGAAACTGTTGCGCTGCAGAGTTTGGAATCCAGCGATTAAAATAATAGTTTAAAACAGCTTTTAGAAATTTGGCCTATGAAGACTCCACTTCCCCCTTATGCTGGCTAGCAAGAATGTCGGTTTGGCAGTTGAAATATAGAGAGCAAACTGACTCCTTAACTGCTTAAAGGGCCATAATACCCAAATGTTTAAACACTTGAAAGTGATGCAGCATAGCTGTAAAAAGCTGACTAGAAAATATCTCCTGAACATCTCTATGTAAAAAATATATATATTTTACCTCAAAAGTTCCTCAGTAGCCACCTCCCATTGTAATGGATTTCTAAGCAGCATTTTAGTGTGTCTGTCCTGGGACATCTGAAAGGATGAGCTTCGTGCACTCTCATATTATTTCACCAATCAGGTAAAGGAAGCTTACTATGAAATCTCATGAGATCACAGTAATAGTTCATGACCTCCGCACTGCTGATGCTGATTGGCTGCTGTTCATTTCTTCATTTTTTTTTATTTTTAACTGCAGCTGGGAACAGCTGAGTATAACTTTTTACACAGAACTTACTCTGCTGAACTGAGGAGATTGTGAGGTAAAATATCTTCCTTTTTTACATAGAGATGCTCAGGTGATATTTTCCTGTCAGCTTTTTACAGTTATACTGCATCAGTTTCAAGTGATTTAGCATATGAGTATTATGCCCCTTTAATAATGTTTGTATGCAAGTAAGACAATTCTTTGTGGTGCCTCTTTTTAAAGGGACAGTATACACCAATTTTCATATAACACTGCATGTAAAAGAGACCACTACTATAAAGAATAGTATGGACAGATACTGATATAAAAATCCAGTTTAAAACCTTTAAAAAACGTACTTAGATGCTCCTAGTTTAGCATTGTTGATGAGGTAGTCTGGGACATCCACTGAAAGGGATTGGGAAAGCAGGAAGGGCAGACCCTCCCCCTCTTACCTGCATATGAAAAGACATAAAAAGGCATATGAAAAGACAGATTACACGAAAAGGAGCAGCAGGAATCTGTAGACTTCAATCTACATCTGATACATTGTGTCTGAAAATCAGCACAATGTTAGTAAAAAATAAGCAAAACTACAGTATATATTACAAAAACAATATCAGATGGATCATCTACAAAACATTTATGTGAGGAAAAATCTAGCATACAATGTCCCTTTATGGGCTTGATTTACCAAAGCCCTACGGCTGCAAGTTCTCACAAGAACTAGCTCGCCGTAATTTAACAAGCAGCGGTCACCAGACCGCCGCTTCCCTAACCTCTTCGCCACTTATAAGGTGGCGAAATTCAATCTCTGCAGTCGAGTATGACCGAGGCGATTGACAGCTCCTGCCCGCACGTGATTGGCTGTGCGAGGGCAGGGGGCGGGATTGCACGAGAGTGCAAAATTGCGCTTGTGTGCAATGGTGATTACCTGTGGGTAATTTCGCCCGCCACATTCGAGCTGAGGCGTACATGGCCGCGTATACGCTCCCCTGCCCGCCTCAGCTTTGATAAATCTAGCCCTAAGCCTTTGTGCAGCTACTTTATTTTGAGTAAGATCTTCAGTAAATTATTGAATCCTTGTCAACAATAGAGAAGTTGTCCCTTGTTCTTAAAAGTCATTTTCATGCACTTATAAATACTGTTAATGTTGACTGCCAAATTGTGAAGTCAGTTTGTAATATTGATTGGTGATATATCCTCTAGGGATGAAAATTAATTTTACACTTAATTAGGTTTCATAGAAAACAAATCTAATTCTTAGCTCATTTGAGTATTCTGTGGAGCTTTCCCTGCTGGAACTGAGAATTAAAGGACCACTCAATGCAGTATAATTGCATAATTAACAAGTACATAATAAAATATAACTTACAAAGGGGAAGTTTGGTGAAGTACAAACACAGTGTGCTGGTAAAGCACATACATTTTTAAAGGAACACTCAAGTCAAAATAAACTTTTATGATTCAGAAAGAGCATGCAGTTTTAAGACGCTTTCCAATTTACTTCCTTTATCAAATTTTGCTTGATATTTCCTATATACACTTTTCTGGGAAACAAGATCCTACTGGGTATGTGCACAAAATCAAAGGGTATACGTATACTAGTCTGTGATTGACTTATGTCTGTCACATGATACAGGGGCCGGAAAATGGTAGAAAAAATAAATTTGTCAGAAACAAAATCTCCTGCTTATTTGAAATTCAGAGTAGGTGTTATTTGTATTGTTTCATCCATATTTTATAGAAATATAGATTTTGACAGCAGATAAGGTATGCAGACCCGACAGGTCTGCCCAAAATTTCCTAAAAGTGTAAACTTATTTAGTTTGTAGGATAGCCTTATTCTTATTCCATGCATTCATATATTTGAAGGTTTCTATCATATCACCTCTTTCCCTTCTCTCCTCTAAACTATACATATTTATGTTATAGAGTTTTTTTGTTTGTACACTTTTTATTTTGGACCCTGTACCATTTTAGTAGGACTTTTGACAGTTTCTATTTTATTTTTATACTTTTGGATATATGGTCTTCAGAATTGTACATAGTATTCCAGATAAGGCCTAACTAATAATCTGTAAAGTGGCATAAGCACTTTGCTATTTCTGCTACTGATACATCTCCCAATGCAACCTTACTGGCTGCACTGCTGCATTGAGTACCAAATTTTAAATCATCTGAAAAAATAATTCCCTTTCTTCTTTAGTTACAGTCAGTAATGTACCATTGAGACTATAATTGGCCTTTGGGTTTTTGGATCCTATACGCATAATTTTGCTCTTTTGTAATATTACATTTCAGATGCCATTTATTTGACCCGTCCTCTAGTTTTTTAATATCACTGTTCATTTGATCAACCCTTCCTGGAATATCAGCTCTGTTACAAATTTTGGTATCAGCAAACATTCTATTAATTGAAACCCTCTGCCTTTGCCAGCATTCTACCCACTTAACAGTCTTAGCATCTACTCCAAGGTAATACATTTTGGAAATAAGTTTGTTTGTGTGGGACAGTGTTAAATGTCTAGATAAGCCAATATATATAATAATATGAAATCTTATAGTTTTATAGATTTTCCATTTGTTTTATCTGAAAACAGTTGTGTTTTTTTCCTGAATAAAATGGTCACGTTATGTGCAATAAGAATATCGAAGCCAACCATTTTTATGACCATGACATTTTTTTTTATTTTTAATGCCAAATTCCATATTGTAATTTAACTTGAATTGGTTATGTCATAAATGCTAATGAGCTGGTTTATGTGATGAATACAAACTCAGTATACCTTATCAAACCCAGTGTTAGCAGCTTATAGCCATAGCAATGCTGACTTACCATCTCATCTTTCTGATGTCAATTGATTAAATTGAGTGCTAACTGATTAAAAAGACATACAAATGGTGCATTAACTTGAGTGCATCACTTCTACATCCCTAGGAAAACTGCAGTAAAATTAATCATTTAAAATATATATGTTGCCTTCATGCATATTTTTAATAAAACTAATTTCTCTTACTTACATGGTGTATCCAGTCCACGGATTCATCCTTACTTGTGGGATATTCTCAATCCCTACAGGAAGTGGCAAAGAGATCACACAGCAGAGCTGTCCATATAGCTCCCCTCAGGCTCCGCCCCCCCAGTCATTCTCTTTGCCGCTCTAACAAGTAGCATCTCCACGGGAGGGTAAAGAGTATGTGGTGTTAGATTTGCCCTGTAGTGGGACTTTTACTTGAAGGATGAAGGAAGAGTTGCATATTTATGAACATAGCTCATGCTTTTTACAAGTGTTATTATTTTAGGATGGTAAATTATTTTAACACATTTAGTTCATACTTTTTTGTGACTATTTTTTTTTTTTTTTTGTAAATATTTTATATTTGAGGTTCAAAATAAGGCATACAGAAAACTTAAAACAGTAGAATACAATATTCGCTGCAATACACGCATCACAGGGCAAGAAGCTTCAACCATACAGTGTAGATTTTTGAGAAACAGAAATCAATAAATATAGCGAATGATTCAAATGCCTAATGATCTGTTACCCTCCTTATTAATATAAGAGGTCACTCATGGGCCTCATCACTATATAGTCCAAGAGAAGGAGGTTAATTCCAATAAAGGAGACCACTTTTGGATCTCAACTTATAAACCTAATTTTTCAATAACCACTCTAGAATAATCTGTTATGGACACAGCTATGGATAATATTAAAAACAATAAACACTATGTCTATGCATATACATATAAATATATATAGTAGATATCAGATGTAACATTAAATACACAGTATGTTGCAAGGTTAATAGGAATATATCAGCAGCACAGCAACCTGCAACAACAATGATCTTGTGATACGGCACTAGTGTATTATTAATCTCTGTGAGAAGCAGTGAAGTCCAGCTAGCTAAATTTATGATTAGTGGTATTCACACAAAATATATGTAAGGGAATGAAAATTAATATACAGACCAGAACACCAGGGCACTAATACATTTCACAGAACTGTGGTTGTGCAACAGACATTAAAAGGGAAGATTATGTATGTCTGCACCTGACAACATGATCAGAGGCGGCCGCAGACACAGCTAATACCCTGTATGAAGGTGCCTGGGCGATGACCCCTAGAGAAGTGCATAATATTTTTTTTTTTTTTTTGAAGTGATATGATAGCTGAGGCTGTGTCAAATGGGTGCGCAAGCAAGGGGACCTAGCAAATGGCAGTGATGTAGTTTTGCCCCTAGGATAGCATTGTGCATAAAACTGAGTATAAAAAGTAAAAGTATATATCAAATTGTGGGGGGCATAATCCAGACTTAAGGCATACGGCGGATTAAAGCTAGGCTTAATATCAAAAGACACTCAAATGTAACTTAGACTTAAGAGCATTTTAACTAGGCATCCTGCTTGTGCATAGCAAATACAATACCACCATATTAGTCTATATAGTTCTTAAGGTCTCATGTTATTTAGCCAACTCCTTTTCTGTGCGTCTGCAAGCCGTTTGCTGCATGTCTCCAGGAGTCGGCTTTGCTGCGTAACCAGGGCTGGGGAGTGGGGCCGCAGTCCCTAGGGACCTCTGGAAGCACAAGTCCGGGAGCGGAGACCACAAAGCCGGCGGCTGTTCTCATATAGACTGTGACGTTGTGACTGGCACCTCTCTCTGTAGTGCGAGGGTAAGGACCAGTAGGGATAGTGATACTCGCTGTCGCTGGATGGGGTCTGACCCACTTCCCCCAGGGACCCACCGGAATCCAGCTCCCCTCTGCAACTGGGAGGCAAGTGGAGTACTGCGGGGCGTAAGTGCCTATGGTAAGTTCCCCTTTGGTAGTTGATATGGCAGAGGATAGATCTGCGTTAATATATCCTGCTATGGTTGCTTTGATAGTGGGTGCAGTTAGGTCAGGGATCTCCTCCGTCGCACTTTCAATAGTTGGTGCCGCATGGTAGAGGATTGCCTCCGTAGCACTCATATTAGTTGGGTCTGGGGCTGGATAGTCCGCTTTCAGTGGAGACCCCTGCAGTAGGCAGTTTGGAGGTAAGCTGGCTGTTTTCACCTCGGTAGCACTTGCCAGCGTCTCCGGAACAAATCTGGCACATGAGGTTTCTTGGGTGACCGCTTGCAGGGTGCCACAAAGGTTTTCTTCAAATTGAGTAAGATGGTATAGCAGTAGATTCTCTAGTTCTCGAAGGATCTGCATATCAATGTTTGCTGTGTCTAGTAGATAGTGATTAGCAGTGTCAAAGCACTGTATACCCGGCATCAAGATACCGGGGGGGGTGTTGAGTGCCTCTCAGTAATGAGCCTGCCGTAGGCCCCAACGCTCTGGATCGGTGAACAAAGGTAAAGTTCCTTAGTGTAGCATATCAAAAGAATCAGCTTGAAGTATTAACTTAGAATATCTACAGGAGAGTATTAGATGAGCAACTATGCCACTGATAACCGGCAGATTATCCGTGATTTACTCAGAGCCACCAATAATGCGACCATTGAAGGTGCTGCCCAGAGACACGCCCCAGATTTGTAGTTTTTATTTCTTCAATCAAGAGTTTGTTATTTTAAAATAGTGCCGGTTTGTACTATTTACTCTGAGGCAGAAAGTGATGAAGATTTCTGCTGAGAGGAAAAAGATTTTTGCATGTTGTAACTAAAATCCATTGCTGTTCCCACACAGGACTGTTGAGTACCGGAGAACTTCAGTTGAGGGGAACAGTTTGCAGGCTTAACTGCTTAAGGTATGCTCAGTCACTTTTTTTCTAACAAGACTTGGTAATGCTAGAAGACTGACAGAAATCCCCATGTGGGAAGGTAAGCCATATTCTGAGACTCAGTATAGAAGGATGGCTTAGTTAAAGGGCTTAAATCATTGGTGGACACTGTTATGGGGAAAATCGATTATTTTATTACTATAATCTGACATTTGCACAAGTGTTTATTATGTTTGGAACACTTTTTTGGTGTTTTTATACGCCTGGCATATTTTTAGACACCTGATTTGGCTTAGGAAGGCCCCACAACTCCGGAGTGAAGTTGTTCGCGCCTCAGTTGCGCAGTTCTTTTGCAAGACAGCTTCATGCAGCTTCACATGTAGAGTCCAGAGATTGCAGAAGGACTACAGGGAGGCTTATTTTCGTCCAAAACTAATCCCCAAGGAAGGTAGGGTAACGGCATAGACTGTGGCACGGTGCTGTAGTGTGTTAAACCGGTGGCTTGCTTCAATTTGCTCCGGTTTGGGCAATAAGGGGTTAATTGTCTTGAAACTTAGTGTGCAATCATTTCAAAGCATTAGGATCATATGGTGAAAATTTCATAAAGATTGGATGTTTTTTTGAGATTTGGTAAAAAAGTGTGCGCTTTTTATTATTTAAAGGCACAGTACCGTTTTTTCAAAAAGTGTATTTTTCTGTATTTGAGTGCTGTCTAAGTCTGTCTAACATGTCTGAGCCTACAGATAGACCCTGTTCTATGTGTTTAAAAGCCATGGCGGTACCCCCATTGCATTTGTGTTTAAAGTGTGCTAAGGTATCTAAACATTTTAATGACCATGCAGTGACACTTAAAAATGTAGCCCAAGATGATTCTTTGACGGAAGTTAATGAGGATAGTCCTCCTTCCTCCCCCCATGTGTCGACACCAGTTACGCCCGCGCAAGCGTTGCCTAGTACCTCTACCGCATTGGGCCCTATTACTTTACAGCAATTAGCAGCAGTCATGGATAATTCCCTTGCGGCATTTCTATCCAAACTGCCAGTTTTTCCAAAGAAGCATGATAGCTCAGTTTTAAGAACAGAGGATGAGCAATCAGAAGCTTTGGATGATTTATCTGTTGTACCCTCACAACACTCTGAAGTGGCAGTGAGGGATGGTCTGTCCGAGGGAGAAATTTCTGACACAGGAAAAGTTTCTCAGTGGGCAGAGTCAGATTCCTTAGTGTTTAAATTTAAGCTGGAACACCTCCGCGTCCTGCTTAAGGAGGTTTTAGCTACGCTGGATGATTGTGACCCCATGGTGGTCCCAGAAAAATTGTGTAAAATGGACAGGTTTTTAGAGGTCACTGTATACACTGATGCGTTTCCGATCCCGAAGAGGGTGGCGGATATTGTGACTAGAAAGTGGGAGAGACCAGGTGTACCTTTTGTTCCCCCCCTATCTTTAAGAAAATGTTCGCCATAAATGACCCCAGGCGGGACGCGTGGCAGACGGTCCCTAAGGTAGAGGGAGCAGTTTCAACACTTGCTAAGCGTACAACTATACCAATAGAAGACAATTGTGCTTTTAAAGACCCTATGGATAAAAAATGGGAAGGTTTGCTGAAGAAAATGTTTGTTCAGCAAGGTTTCCTTCTTCAGCCAATTGCCTGCATTATTCCTGTAACTACTGCAGCGGCTTTTTAGTTTGAGGCGCTGGAGGAGTCGCTTCAGAGGGAGACTTCATATGACGAAGTCATGGATAGAATTCATGCTCTAAAGCTGGCTAATTCTTTTATCACTGATGCCGCTTTCCAATTAGCTAAGTTAGCGGCGAAAAATTCAGTTTTTGCCATTATGGCGCGAAGAGCGCTTTGGCTCAAATCATGGTCGGCTGATGTGTCGTCCAAAACAAAGTTACTAAACATTCCTTTCAAGGGAAAGACCCTTTTTGGTCCCGAGTTGAAAGAAATTATTGCGGATATCACTGGGGGGAAGGGCCATGCCCTCCCGCAGGATAGACCGTTTAAGGCCAAAAACAAGGCTAATTTTCGCTCCTTTCGCAACTTCAGGAGCGGACCTGCTTCAACCTCTGCTGCCGCAAAGCAGGAGGGTAACGCTTCACAGCCCAAAGCAACCTGGAAACCCTTGCAGGGCTGGAATAAGGATAAACAGGCCAAGAAGCCTGCGTCTGCTACCAAGACAGCATGAAGGGGTAGCCCCCGATCTGGGACCGGATCTAGTAGGGGGCAGACTTTCTCTCTTTGCTCAGGCTTGGGCAAGAGATGTTCCAGATCCCTGGGCATTAGAAATTGTTGCTCAGGGGTATCTTCTAGAATTCAAGGACTCTCCCCCAAGGGGAAGGTTCCACATTTCTCGTTTGTCTTCAGACCAGACAAAGAAACAGGCGTTCTTACGCTGTGTAGAAGATCTTCTAAAGATGGGAGTGATACACCCAGTTCCAATCGCAGAACAAGGACTGGGATTTTACTCAAACCTGTTTGTAGTTCCCAAAAAGGAAGGAACTTTCAGGCCAATCCTGGATCTAAAAATTCTAAACAAATTCCTCAGAGTTCCATCTTTTAAAATAGAAACCATTCGGACAATCTTGCCGATGATCCAGGAAGGTCAATATATGACTACCGTGGATCTAAAGGATGCATACCTACATATTCCTATCCACAAAGATCATCATCAGTTCCTAAGGTTCGCCTTTCTGGACACGCATTACCAGTTTGTGGCCCTTCCTTTCGGGTTGGCCACCGCTCCCAGAATTTTCACAAAGGTGCTAGGGTCCCTTCTAGCGGTACTAAGACCGCGGGGCATTGCAGTAGCACCTTACCTAGACGACATCTTAATACAGGCGTCGTCTTTTCACAGAGCCAAGGCTCATACGGACATTGTTCTGGCCTTTCTAAGGTCTCACGGGTAGAAGGTGAATGTCGAAAAAAGTTCTCTGTCCCCGCTCACAAGGGTTCCCTTCCTGAGAACACTAATAGACTCGGTAGAAATGAAAATCTTTCTGACAGAGGTCAGGAAGTCAAAACTTTTAAATACTTGCCGAGTTCTTCATTCCATTCCTCGGCCTTCTGTGGCTCAGTGCATGGAGGTAATTAGTTTAATGGTTGCGGCAATGGACGTTGTCCCTTTTGCCCGAATTCATCTAAGACCACTGCAACTGTGCATGCTCAAACAGAGGAATGGGGATTATGCAGATTTGTCTCCTCAAATACAAATGGACCAGAAAACCAGAGACTCTCTTCTCTGGTGGTTGTCTCAGGATCACCTGTCTCAGGGAATGAGCTTCCGCAGACCGGAGTGGATCATTGTCACGACCGATGCCAGTCTGTTAGGCTGGGGTGCGGTCTGGGACTCCCTGAAAGCTCAGGGTCTACGGTCTTGGGAAGAATCTCTTCTCCTGATAAACATTTTGGAGCTGAGAGCGATTTTCAATACGCTCCAGGCATGGCCTCAACTAGCGGAGGCCAAATTCATCAGATTTCAGTCGGACAACATCACGACTATCATCAGGGAGGATCAAAGAGTTCCCTAGCAATGAAGGAAGTAACCAAGATCATCAAATGGGCGGAGGATCACTCCTGCCATCTATCTGCAATTCACATCCCAGGAGTAGACAACTGGGAGGCTGATTTTCTGAGTCGCCAGACTTTCCATCCGGGGGAGTGGGAACTCCACCCGGAGGTTTTTGCTCAGCTGACCCAACTATGGGGCATTCCAGAATTGGATCTGATGGCGTCCCGTCAGAACACCAAACTTCCCCTTTACGGATCCAGGTCCAGGGATCCCAAGGCGGCATTGATAGATGCTTTAGTAGCGCCTTGGTCATTCAGTCTAGTTTATGTCTTTCCACCGTTTCCTCTTCTCCCTCGGCTAGTAGCCAGAATCAAACAGGAGAAGGCTTCGGTAATTCTGATAGCGCCTGCGTGGCCACGCAGGACTTGGTATGCAGACCTAGTGGACATGTCATCGGTTCCACCATGGAAACTGCCATTGAGGCAGGATCTTCTAATACAAGGTTCATTCAAGCATCCAAATCTAGTTTCTCTGCAACTGACTGCTTGGAGATTGAACGCTTAATTCTAGCTAAGCGTGGGTTCTCTGAATCAGTTATAGATACTCTGATACAGGCCAGAAAGCCTGTCACCAGGAAAATTTACCATAAGATATGGCGGAAATATCTTTGTTGGTGTGAATCCAAGGGTTACTCGTGGAGTAAGATTAGGATTCCAAGGATATTGTATTTTCTCCAAGAAGGATTGGAGAAAGGTTTGTCAGCTGGCTCCTTAAAGGGACAGATATCTGCTCTGTCTATCCTGTTACACAAGCGTCTGGCAGCTGTACCAGACGTTCAGGCGTTTGCGCAGGCCCTAGTTAGAATCAAGCCTGTCTACAAACCTGTGGCTTCTCCATGGAGTCTAAATTTAGTTCTTTCAGTTCTTCAAGGGGTTCTGTTTGAACCTTTACATTCCATAGATATTAAGTTATTATCTTGGAAAGTTTTGTTTTAGGTAGCTATTTCTTCTGCTCGAAGAGTTTCTGAATTGTCTGCTTTGCAGTGTAATTCACCCTATCTGGTGTTCCATGCAGATAAGGTTGTTTTGCGTTCCAAACCTGGTTTCCTTCCAAAAGTGGTTTCTAATAAGAATATTAACCAGGAAATCATTGTTCCTTCTCTGTGCCCTAATCCAGTTTCTAAGAAGGAACGACTGTTACACAATCTGGATGTGGTTCGTGCTTTAAAATTCTATTTAAATGCAACTAAAGATTTCAGACAAACATCATCCTTGTTTGTTGTCTATTCTGGTAAGAGGAGAGGTCAGAAAGCGACTGCTACCTCTCTCTCCTTCTGGCTGAAAAGCATCATCCGATTGGCTTATGAGACTGCTGGACGGCAGCCTCCTGAACGAATTACAGCTCATTCCACCAGAGCTGTGGCTTCCACATGGGCTTTCAAGAATGAGGCTTCTGTTGAACAGATTTGTAAGGCAGCGACTTGGTCTTCACTGCATACATTTGCCAAATTTTACAAATTCGATACTTTTGCTTCTTCGGAGGCTATTTTTGGGAGAAAGGTTTGCAAGCAGTGGTGCCTTCGGTTTAGGTTACCTGACTTGTTCCCTCCCTTCATCCGTGTCCTAAAGCTTTGGTATTGGTATCCCACAAGTAAGGATGAATCCGTGGACTGGATACACCATGTAACAGAAAACAGAATTTATGCTTACCTGATAAATTACTTTCTCTTACGGTGTATCCAGTCCACGGCCCGCCCTGGCAATTGAGTCAGGTTCAAATTTATTTTTGTAAAACTACAGTCACCACTGCACCCTATGGTTTCTCCTTTTTCTCCTAACCGTCGGTCGAATGACTGGGGGGGCGGAGCCTGAGGGGAGCTATATGGACAGCTCTGCTGTGTGCTCTCTTTGCCACTTACTGTAGAGATTGAGAATATCCCACAAGTAAGGATGAATCCGTAGACTGGATACGCCGTAATAGAAAGTAATTTATCAGGTAAGCATACATTCTGTTTTTTTTTCTTACAAACTCGAGACTGCCATCAAATGCACTACATTTTCCCCCTTAAAATGGGCTGCAGTTCTACAGCCAGTCAGAGGCTTTAGTGCACAAGCTGTTACTATCAATGTCCACATGCTTCTGAGTACTCATTGTGGCATGTGAAACATGCTTATCTGATATCCCCAAAGACAATAAGCACTCAGGAGCAAGCATTACCATAACCATTTTTTCTGTGAAAAGAATTATAGAAATTGTTTGATAAAGTTTTAGTTTTTCAGTGCTGTATGTTTGACTTGTAGACAATGGGAACATAAGTGCGGTCTTTTCCATTCTGCAGCATTCACGTTATCTTTTTGTTGCCTGATTGTCGTTTTTTTTATCTACAGGTACCTGTTTGCATTGCAAGTGAAGCAAGACTTGGCGCAAGGCAGACTAACGTGTAATGAGAGCAGTGCTGCACTCCTAATCTCTCACATTGTCCAATGTAAGCTACACATCTTGCAGAAGTGTTGTATTTCTTGAGTAATCTATGTCTGCCAAAATAATGTGCTCTTCATTAATTTTCATTATTTTCCAGAATCCACCCTTGTGTAATTTTTCTCTCTCTAGCAGATTTCAGGTTCTGTATCTTATTAAAATAAGGGCTTGCCTTTTGCACAGTTTTAGCTGGTAATAATTTTGCAGTTCTAGATTATAATTAAAAAAAGACAAATATTCTTATATTTCTATTGAAATTTTAGAAATCTTGATTCATTGTGGACAGTTATGTTACAGGGGTTCCATTTAGTATAGAAATAAAGTACTTGTCTTATAATATCTGTACAATTCCATAAAAGGCACTATGCTTATGTTTAAATTAGCTTGCGGTACAGTTTGTCATTTTAGTGCAATTAATCCATTAATACGAAGCATAAAGTTGATATGTCTCCCTAGTTCTACACAGTTTACATTCCTTAAAGGACCAGTAAATGCAGTAGATTTGCATAGTCAACAAATGCATGATAAAAAGACAGTGCAAAAGCACTTAGTCTGAACTTCAAATGAGTAGTAGATTTTTTCTTTCATGTAATTGGCAAGAGTCCATAAGCTAGTGACGTATGGGATATACAATCCTACCAGGAGGGGCAAAGTTTAGCTAACCTCAAATGCCTATAAATACACCCCTCACCACACCCACAATTCTGTTTTACAAACTTTGCCTCCTATAGAGGTGGTGAAGTAAGTTTGTGCTTGATTTTCTTCTGTGATATGCGCTTCTCAGCTTTTTTGAAGCCTGATTCCTCTCAGAGTACAGCGAATGTCAGAGGGATGTGAAGAGAGTATCACCTATTGAATGCAATGATTTTCCTAACGGGGGTCTATTTCATAGGTTCTCTGTTATCGGTCGTAGAGATTCATCTCCTACCTCCCTTTTCAGATCGACGATATACTCTCATATACCATTACCTCTACTGATAACAGTTTCAGTACTGGTTTGGCTATCTGCTATATGTGGATGGGTGTCTTTTTGGTAAGTATGTTTTTTATTATTTAAGACAATCCAGCTATGGTCTGGCACTTTATGCATTTATATAAAGTACTAAATATATGTATTGTACTTATATTTGCCATGAGTCAGGTTCATGTATTTCCTTGTGCAGACTGTCAGTTTCATATTTAGGGAAAATAAACATATTAAGAAATATTTTTCTTACCTGGGGTTTAGTCTTTTTTTTCAAATTCACTACATTTTTTCTTGAAAATTGCGGGCAGTAGTAGGCCTGCGGGTGCGCCAAATGCTAGACTTTAGTGCGTCATTTTTGGCGCAAGAAATTTTTGACGCGAAAAGTACGTCCGTTGACGCAAGTTCGTCATTTCCGGCGATGTAGTTGACGCCGAAGCCTTACACACGGTTGCGTCGTTAGTGACGCAAGTGTGTCATTTCCGGATATTGTTGGCGCCAAAAAAATTTCAGTTACGTTGTGCGTCATACTTGGCGCCAAATTTTTTCATTAATTTAATACCCCATTGCTATTTGCCTCTTGCCTTTTTCTATGTCAGAGGGCTATGCTGTTTGCATTTTTTTTTCCCATTCCTGAAACTGTCAAATAAGGAAATTGACAAATTTTGCTTTATATGTTGTTTTTTTTTATTTTACGTTTTGCAAGATGTCTCAATCTGATCCTGCCTCAGAAGTATCTGTTGGAACTTTGCTGCCTGATGTTGGTTCTTCTAAGGCTAAGTGCATTTTATTTCCGAATTTCATTGTATTGGTTATTATGATAAACTTTTACATGCAGATATTGTGTCCATCAGTAAATAGTACATTTCCTGTTGTTGTTCCTTCAACTTTTAATGTACATGTTATACCTATGAAATTTAAAGAATTTGTTACTGATTCTGTTCAGAAGGCTTTGTCTGCTATTCTGCCTTCTAAATATTATAAAGATCTTTTAAAACTTCTCATAAGGTTGATGAAATTTCAAATGACCGACAACATAATGAATTATCCTCTTCTGATGAGGATCTATCTGATTCAGAAGATCTTTCCTCAGATATTGACACTAACATATCTACTTATTTATTTAAAATGAAGTATTTTCGTTGTTTGTTAAAGACGTGTTAATTATTTTGGATATCGTGAAAATTAGTGCTCTTGTTATTAGAACTAGTCAATTTTGTTTTTAAACCTCCTGTGGTTACTCCAGAGGTTTTTTCCTGTTCCTGATGCTATTTCTGTTATGATTTCTAAGGAATGGAATTAGCCGGGTACTTTTTATTCCTTCTTCAAGGTTTAAAAAATTGTATCCTTTTACCAGCAATTTCTATAGAGTTTTGGGAAAAGCCTCAAAGTTGATGGGGCTATTTCTACTCTTGCTGAACGTACCTCTATTCCTATGGAAGATAGTACTTAAGTTCCTTTAGATAGGAAACCTGTATCTTATCTAAGGAAAGCTTATTTATATTCAGGTTGTCTCAGGCCTGCAATTTTCTTTGGCTGATGTTGCAGCTGCATCAACTTTTTTGTTGGAGATTTAGCAGAACAAGAATTGGATTCTGATTTATCTAGTATTGTTCGCTTACTGCAACATACTAATCAGTTCTGATGCCATTTTTTGATATCATCAAGATTGATGTTAGATCTATGTCTTTAGCTATTTTTAGCTACAAGCGTTTTGAGGCTTAAAATCTTGGAATGCTGATATGACTTTTTTAAGTCTAGATTGCTATCTCTTCCTTTCCAAGGTAATAAGAGACCTAAGGGTAAATATAAAGCTTCTAAATCGTTTTTGTTCTTTTTGTCAAATAAGGAACACAAATCTAATCCTTCCCTATGGAATCTGTTTCCAATTGGAAACCTTCATTAAATGGAATAAATCCAACCCATTTAAGAAACCAAAAGCCAGCCCCTAAGTCCGCATGAAGGTGCGACTCTCATTCCAGCTCAGCTGGTAGGGGGCAGATTAAGTTTTTTTTAAGAATGTTTTGGATCATTTCAGTCCAAAATCAATGGTTTCAGAGTATTGTCTCTCAGGGGTTTCGCATAGGATTCTGAGTAAATCCTCCTGTGAGAAGATTTTTTTCTCTCACGCATCCCAGCAAATCCAGTTAAAGCTCAGGCTTTCCTGAAGTGTTGTTTCAGACCTGGAGTTTCAGGGGTAGTCATGCCAGTTAATTTTCAGGGACAAGGTCTGGGGTTTTATTCAAATCTATTCATTGTCCCAAAGAAGGAAATTTCATTCAGACCAATTCTGGATCTGAAAATTTTGAATCGTTATGTAAGAGTACCAATTTTCAAATGGTGAATTTAAGGACTGTTCTGCCTTTTATTCAGCAAGGACATTTTAGGTCCACAATGGATTGCAGGATGTATACCTTCATATTCCCATTCATTCAGATCATTATCAGTTCCTGAGATTCTCTTTTCTAGACAAGCATTACCAATTCGTTGCTTTTCCATTTGGTCTAGCAACTGCTCAAAGAGTCTTTTTTAAAGGTTCTTGGTGCCCTGCTTTATGGAAACCAGAGAGCAGGGTATTGCGGTGATTCCTTATTTGGACGATATCTTGGTACTAGCTCAGTCTTTCCGTTCTGCAGAATCTCACACTAATCAACTAGTGTTATTTCTTCGGAAACATGGTTGGAGGATCAATTTTACAAAAAGTTTCTTGATTCCTCAGACAAGGGTCATCTTTTTAGGTTTCCAGATAGCTTCAGTGTCCATGACTCTGTCTCTAACAGACAAGAGACGTTTGAAAGTGGTTGCAGCCTGTCGGCACCTTCAGTCTCAGTCATTCCCTTCAGTGGTTATTTGCATGGAAAATTTAGGTTTCATGACTGCAGCCTTGGACGCGATTCCCTTTGCTCGTTCTCACATGAGACCTCTCCAGCTTTGTTTGCTGAATCCATGGTGCAGGGATTATACAAAGATATCACAATTAATATCCTTAAATACCAATGTTTGACACTATGACGTGGTGGTAAATCACCAGCGTTTAGTTCAAGGGCCTTCTTTGTTCGGCTAACCTGGACTATGATCTCTACAGATGCAAGCCTTTCAGGTTGGGGAGCTGTTTGGGGATCTCTGACAGCACAAGGGGTTTGGAAATCTCAAGAGGCGAGATTACCAATCAATATTTTAGAACTCTGTGCAATTCTTAGAGCTCTTCAGTTTTGGCCTCTGTTGAAGAGAGAACTGTTCATTTATTTTCAAACAGACAATATCACATACAGTGGCATTTGTCAATCAGCAGGGTGGGACTCACAGTCCACAAGCTATGAAGAAGTATCTCGGATACTTGCTTGGGCGGAATCCAGCTCCTGTCTGATTTCTGCGGTGCATATCCCAGGTATTGACATTGGGAGGCGGATTATCTCAGCCGTCAAACTTTACATCCTGGGGAGTGGTTCTTCCATCATGATGTGTTTTCTCAGATTGTTCAGATATGGGGTTTTCTACAGATAGATCTGATGGCCTCTCATCTAAACAAGAGACTTCCCAGATGCCTATCCAGGTTCAGGGATTTTCAGGCGGAAGCAGTGGGTGCGCTGACACTTCCTTGTTGTTATGAACCTGCTTATATTTTCCCGCCTCTAGTTCTTCTTCCAAGAGTGATCTCCAGAATGATAATGGAACAATCGTTTGTGTTGCTGGTGGCTCCAGCATGGCCTCACAGGTTTTGGTATGTGGGTCTTGTTCGGATGTTCAGCTGCCAACCTTGGCCACTTCTGTTAAGGCCAGACCTACTGTCTCAAGGTCTGTTTTTCCATCAGATTTTCAAATTATTAAATTTGAAGGTATGGAAATTGATTGCTTAGTGCTAAGTCATAGAGGTTTCTCTGACTCAGTGATTAATACTATGTTACAAGCTCATAAATCTGTCTCTTGAAAGATTTATTATCGAGTTCGGAAGACTTACATTTCATGGTGTTCTTCTCATAAATTCTCTTGGCTTGGTTGGATGGTTTGGATAAGGTTTTGTCTGTAAGTTCCTTGAAGGGACAAATCTCTGCTCTTTCTGTTTTATTCACAGAAAGATTGCTAAACTTCCTGATATTTACTGTTTTGTACAGGCTTTAGTTCATATTTAAGCCTGTCATTAAATCAATCTCTCCTTGGAGTTTTAATTTGGTTTGGAGGGCTTTTCAGGCTCCTCCATATTGAGCCTATGCATTTTTTGGACATTTAACTACTTTCTTGGAAAGTTTTGTTCCTTTTGGCCATCTCTTCTGCTAGAAGAGTTTCTGAGCTATCTGCTCTTTCTTGTGAATCTCCTTTTCTGATTTTTCATCAGGATAAGGCGGTTTTGTGGACTTCATTTAAATTTTTTCCTAAGGTTGTGATTTCTAACAACATTAGTAGAGAGATTGTTGTCCCTTCCTTGTGTCCTAATCCTAAGAATTATTTGGAAAGATCCTTACATTCTTTGGATGTGGTGAGTGCTTTGAAATATTATATTGAAGCTACTAAAGATTTCAGGAAGACTTCTAGTCTATTTTGTTATATTTTCTGGTCCTAGGAAAGGTCAGAAAACTTCTGCTATTTCCTTGGTCTCTTGATTATAGCTTTTGATTCTTTATGCTTATTGGAGTGGGGTCAGGCCCCGCCTCAGAGAATTACAGCTCATTCTACTAGATCAGTCTCCACTTCGTGGGCTTTTAAGAATGAAGCTTCAGTTGATCAAATTTGCAAAGCGGCAACTTGGTCTTCTTTACATACATTTACTAAATTCGAACGTTTTGATGTTTTTCCTTCTTCAGAAGCAGTTTTTTGGTAGAAAAGTTCTTCAGGCAGCTGTTTCAGTTTGATTCCTCTGCTGATGTTTTAAGTTTTTCTTGACATTCAAAGAATAGACTTATATTTTGGGTTGTGGATTATTTTTTCAGCGGAAAATGGCTGTTTGATTTTATCCCTCCCTCTCTAATGACTCTTGCGTGGAGTTCTACATCTTGGGTATTGATATCCCATACATCACTAACTCATGGACTCTTGCCAATTACATGAAAGAAAACATAATTTATGTAAGAATTTACCTGATAAATTCATTTCTTTCATATTGGCAAGAGTCCATGAGGCCCACACTTTTTTATGGTGGTTATGATTTTTTTGTATAGAGCACAATTATTTACAAATTCCTTTGTTGATGCTTTTTACTTCTTTCTTTATCACCCCACTATTTGGCTATTCGTTAAACTGAATTGTGGGTGTGGTGAGGGGTGTATTTATAGGCATTTGAGGTTTGGGAAACTTTGCCCCTCCTGGTAGGATTGTATCTCCCATACGTCACTAGCTCATGGACTCTTGCCAATATGAAAGAAATGAAATTATCAGGTAAATTCTTACATAAATTATGTTTTTTCTATCAAATTTCAAAATTATGTCTATTTCCTCCACTCCTGTACCATGTGACAGCCATCAGCCAATCACAAATGCATATACGTATATTCTGTGAATTCTTCCACATGCTCAGTATAAGTTGGTGACTCAAAAAGGGTAAATATAAAAAGACTCTGCACATTTTGTTAATGGAAGTAAATTTAAAAGTAATTTATAATTGCATTCTCTATTTGAATCATGAAAGTTTAATTTTGACTTGAGTGTCCATTTTAATGTATGTATGTATGTCTGTTCAACCTGCTTACAGTCCCAGGGTTCTCTGTTTTGGAAGTCTTTTAAGGGATAGGAAACCTATATTTTTTCTTTCATGATTCAGATAGAGTATGCTATTTTTAAGAAACTTTTCAATGTACTCCTATTATCAAATTTATTTGTTCTCTTGATATCTTTATTTGAAAAAGCAGCAATGTAAGCTTAGAAGCCAGCCCATTTAAGGTTCAGAGCTCTGGGTAGCTCTTACTGATTGGTGGCTACCTTTAGCTTTTGAGGGTGTTGGAGACTGTTGTATGTTGATCAATGCTTTTGAGGGTGTTGGAGACTGTTGTATGTTGATCGATGATTTTGTTTCTGATGTAACCAATTTTGTTAAAGTGGCTGGCAAAATTTTGAGCTGAGAGAGAAGTTGTAATAAGAGGTAGGGGTGGACAGAGAAGAGTACTGAAAGTGGAGAACAGACGTTTTGGGTTTGATGAAAGAGTAGAGAAGTTATCTTGCTTTGAAAGGTTACAGGCATGTGTCGCTCAGCATTGCAGAAACATCTGCGTAGGTAGCGTGTCAGAGGAGAATGCTAGGGCTGAGGATTAGTGTTTTACTTCTGAGCTATGGTAGGAGAGGCCAAATTGTCAAGGACCAATGTAAGGGTGGAATTGTAGTGGCAGATTGGTCAGGGCAGGAAAAGGAGGAGATGGAAGAGAGCAGAGGTTTGAGAGAGTTTGAGAGCTGTTGGTGATCTAGTGACTTCATGCTTCTGTGGAGTTTGGTTTGGTGTGAGGGGTAGAATGAGGGTGAGAGGTAGGAGGGAGAGTTGTAGGGAGTGATGTGAAGTTGCAAGTGAGGAGATGATGGTCAGAAATAGGAAAAGGGGTATCTGTGAAGTTTGAGATAGTGCATTGATAGCTGAAAACCAGATCAAGGAAGTGACCATCTTTGCAAGTGGGAGAGTCAGTCCATTGTGATAGACCGGAAGAGGAAGTGAGTTACAGAAGTTGTTTTGCAGAGGAGGCAGTGGGATTATCAACAGGGAGGTTGAAGTTTCCAAGAATGAGGGCAGGGGTGTCCGAGGAGAGGAAATAAGATAGCCAGGCAACACAATGATCTAGAAATTGAGTTGAGGTTTCAGGGGGCGGTATATGACTGCAACACGTATAGAGAGGTTAGAGCAGTGCTTTCCAAACTGTGTGTCGGGACACATTAGTGTGTCGGCAGCAGTGTGTAGGTGTGTCCCTGCTTCAGCACTAATTTATTTAAATTTAATTTTTTTTTTTTATTTTTTTTTTGGTTTCTGACTTTCCGCCTGCCTGCTACGCATATCACATGGTTGACACGTGATTGATACCTAGTGAGTCACAGATCATCTTAACCTATTGGCGCAGCTCAGTGGGAACTGAAACTATTGCCATTGGCGGCTTTGGCGGCACATTGGCTCCTGACTGCACGTGTAGTCTCCTTAATTGGCTCGTGACTGCACGTGTAGTCTCCTTAATTGGCTCGTGACTGCATATGTAGTCAGTGAGTGGGACAGCAGTGTGTTTGCAGCGTGGGCAGTAGTCAATCGGACTCACCAAGCTCTGAGGGCGGCAGCTTAAACGCTGAGCTGAAGTCAGAAGTCAGTGTTTTTTTGCAACTAGCTCCCAGTAGTGCATTGCTGCTCCTGCTCTTGATATATGGATAGGAAGTGGAAGCTTAAAAAATGCTTGATGATGAAATGCGTCTTTATTTAATATTCCACCAAATATTCAGAAATTGTGTTCATCCCATCAACCTCATACATCTTATTAAAATAGTAAGTAGCTATTGGTGTTATTCTTGCACATACTTACTGTTACTTGTAAATACATTTCGTTATTATATATTTTATGTATGTGTCGTATCTCTTAAAACAAGTTCGTTTAACCTCCTTTTTGCTAGAACAACTGGATTACTGTGTCGCGAAATGATGTAGGTCTAAAAAGTGTGTCACCAACATGAAAAGTTTGGAAAGCTCTGGGTTAGAGAATAAGTGAATCGTGGATTTTGAATGAGGGAAGAGATGGTTTCTATTTGTTGAAAGGTGCAACGAGAGGAAAGTAAAATACCTACACCACCTCCTTGTCTATTTCCAGACCTAGGGGTGTGGCTGAATTTGAGACCCCATGTGACAATGCAGAAGTGGATGCTGTGTCTGAAGGAGAGAGACAGAAGGTTGTGGGAGTGGGACATAAAGATGTCATGGATAGACGTGAGCTTATTGCAAACAGAGCAAGAGTTCCAGAGTGCACAAGCAAAGGGGGTATTGTCTTTAGACGCAAGGAATTTGAGTAACGTTACCAGAGTTTTGTTTTCTAGGTCTATGGAAAGGCACACATTTATTTGATTATACTTTAACTACGCTGTAGGATCCAGAACTGGGGAAAAACAAAAACAAAATAAACATGGAAGTTTTATTTCTGAATGTTTACAATTCTGGTTTGCTAACTTGCAGCAGTGGCAAAATGATCTAATGGGTTTTGTGTGTGCATGTTTTGTAAGAGACCACTCTATCTACATCAACCAATCAATGAGTTCATTTACCACAGTGGTAAGATAGACTATCAACCATATTTGCAAATAAATATTGATGTGTGTATTTAAATGAATTTCTGACAGTGAAGGGACACCAGTTTTTTTTCTGCAATTTATTCTGAAAAACCTTTTAAGGGTATAATAGAATGCATTAAAATAAAGTATTTCTTTATAAATGTAGTTAAAGGGACAGTCAACACCAGATTTTTTGTTGTTTAAAAAGATAGATAATCCCTTTATTACCCATTCCCTAGTTTTGCATAACCAACACAGTTATAATAATACACATTTTACCTCTGTAATTACCTTGTATCTAAGCTTCTGCTGACTGCTCCCTTATTTCAGTTCTTTTGACAGACTTGCATTTCAGGCAATCAGTGCTCACTCCTAGGTCACTTCACGTGCATGAGCTCAATGTTATCTATATGAAACACATGAACTAATGCCCTCTAGTGGTCAAAATGCATTTGGATTAAAGGCAGTTTTCAAGGTCTAAGAAATTAGCATATGAGCCTCCTAGGTTTAACTTTCAACTAAGAATACCAAGAGAACAAAGCAAAATTGGTGATAAAAGTAAATTTGGAAGTTGTTTAAAATTGCATGCCCTATTTAAATCATGAACTTTTTTTTGGACTTGACTGTCCCTTTAAATAATACCCTGTCAATCAACTTCTGTTTTAATGGCTTACTGTATCAGCCATTGGTATATGGGAGAGCTTGTTTCTCATTAGTAAATGGGTCGTAATGTGACATTGCCTTGCCCCTTACAAGGTATATAATATAATTTGATAGTCTTTCTTTTGCATCTATCTTTTTGGGTTTAAGAAAGCACCCGGGGTAGCACTTGCTTTTTAAATAAAGATACCAAGAGAACGAAGAAAAATTGATAATATGAGTAAATTAGAAAGTTGCTTAAAATTGCATGCTGTATCTGAATCATGAAATAATTTTTTGGGGTTTCATATCCCTTTAAACTCTTTATGTAAATAAATCCTTTTACTCTTGGTTATTGCCCAGAGTTATAGAACTAATATTCAGTATCCTTCAGAAATACAAGCAACCTGTTAATGACGCAATCAGTCAAAAGGTTATTTAGAGCTAAGATATTTTGTATGTATTTTATCTATTTTGAATGTAGATGAGTTAACCTAAAGATTAACATAATTATTCTGGCATAATAGCAAGAAATCTGCATACTCTAAGAAAATGCTATTAAAAATGTTAATTTCTTTTTAAACGGGAAGAGTCCACAAAATTCATTACTTTTGGGAATTCAGAACCTGGCCACCAGGAGGAAGCAAAGACACCCCAGCCAAAGGCTTAAATACCTCCCCCACTTCCCTCATCCCCCAGAGAAGTGTCAGAAGATTGAAGATAGTCAGCCTCTCAGTGAGGGCATGGTTGAAAGTTAGAGTCCGGAGATGCAGGGGGAGTTCTTCTGCGAAACCATCCCAACTTTTATTAACATCTCGTGGGCAATCAGCGTTGACGAGTTTCGCTGCCTGCCTTTATTAGCTCAAGTCCACGTCAGAAGCGATGCTACTATCTGTCACACTTGAAGGGCCGTGTTCCTGTTCCACGGCGTAGATTCCGGTAAGATTGTTTCATTTTATTTCGATATGTGAATGCAATGTTAACGAAAGAAGCCAGGGCCCCAGTGAGACTCCTTTATCTTAAATGCAATCAAGGGTTAATATCTCCTGAGGGGGGTTATTGAACAGGGGGGACTTTAATCATGTTGGTTATGTGCTAATGCAATATGTTGCTAATGAGTAGTGTTACTTGGGCTCATGGCTATTCGGACATAATGGCCTTATATCATCAGATTGCGCGGTCCTAGGGACTGGCACACTTTTTTGGCTTACATGATGCACCTCTTGACCGAGTGGCGATGGAGGGAGTCTGTTCGTTAGTTGTCTGGTTCACGGGAGGTGGGGAGTGCACTAGCCATTGGGAGGTGTAAGGTGCCTTTAGTGTGTGTCTATAATTACAATCTCCAAGTTATGGAGGATTCTAATTTTTTGGAGACAGATATCTCTGATTCGGAGTATATGTCTTGTGATGAATATGAAATGGCCTGGGTTATCCATGCCCATCAGTTATGTGCCGATTACCATTCTAGCGTACTCTCTTCCCCCGAATCAGGGAATTTTGAGTGTGCTGAGCCATCCGCCCCTGGGGATTCCATGTCCTACGAGGTGCGTGCCCCAGAACCTTCCTTTGCTACGCAAGCAGGTGTCCCTAGGCCGTTACTCCTTCTCCGGAAGGATGCTTGTTTCCTCCAGAGGTTACGGCACGGTTCCGCATGGCCATATCTATGGTGTTGGCACATTTATATCTATTTTAAGATACTGTCCGTGTTCTGTTAACCGGGGTTCGTCGGGCATGGGATCACCTGAGTCAGACCTTCTGGGGAAAGAATGACATCTGAGGCTTCAGGGGCCCTACCGCCGGGGGCGGGATCATTTTGCCTTCTGTTATAGAATGGCACGTCTGCGTGTTCTTCTAAGCATGTTTTGGCGGTGCTGGAGGATCCCAGCCCTACTGGGCCGAGGGATCCTCGACCTTCTGTGCCGGATGGCAAACTGGGTTAGAAGTGTAGGGACGAAGTCAATCTCTTTATCGTCTCCATTTTTTTTTCTTCTTACCTTTAAGTATCTGTTCCAGTTCTGAGCTTGGGAGGATGGGGCCTCTAATCGGCTGGTCCGGTTGGCGTGCTGTTTTCCTTGGGCGTTCACCCTCAGGTGCTGCCTTTCTTTTATTCAAATCCGGTTAGGATATATTTGATTTGTTTTATGATGCTCATGTCTGTTATAATTGTCCGTTATGTGAACATTTCTTCTCTGGAACTGACACTTGCGATTTTGTGGTCGCTTGCGCACTTCCTTGGAAACTGCGCATTTCTATATAATTTTAGTTTATCAATCCCTTTGGGGCCTTGTTTTTTCTTGGACCTTGGACTGTTCAGGGGAGTTCCTTGTACCAGGCAGGTACTGGTCGGGCGCTAGCTGCTGTTCATTATGGTTCATGTCACCCATGTGGTGCCGGTGTGCTGGTTATCTTGTTAGGTGTTGAGTCGTTTACTTTGATGAAGTGTTCATGTTATGTTTATTTTACTTAAAGGGACAGTATACTGTAAAATAGTTTTTCCCTTAATGTGTTTACAATTGCTTTTTATACCAACTGCAGAGTAAAAAATGTATGAAAATTAGCTTTTTAAGGTTTATTTCTGTATATTAAAGCTCTGATTTTGTGTTTTGAAGCCACAGCCTAATAAAATAGGTTGAGCTTGTAGGTATAATCAGATTTCATTACTGTATCACATTGTGCACATATACCTGCTTCTTTATCTTATATCTGTCCTTAAAACAATCACCAATACTTTGAGAGAACAATGGAAAATCAACATTTTATTACCTTAACTCTGCTTTATCACACTGGGAGTGTAATTTCTTCTGCTGGCTGTGTTTACAAAGCTTATCTATAGCTGGTACGCGCGGCCACAAACTTTCAGAATAGGTGGGGATACCACATGCTACATTAACAATTTCAAATGCCAATATAAGGGTAAAGGAGCTACTTGTAAACAATTTAATACACTTCAGCAGGTAAAGTGGATCATTGGGAACAAATTAAAGGGGAGACATTTTTTGAGTAAACTTTCCCTTTAAGGTGTTTTTGTTTTCTTATCCGTCAACCTGCTCCTCGTCTTCGGTGAGCGGAGTCTGAGGGTTTGTCCCTCTACCGGTTTTTCCTTAGGTCGGGGTCCGGGTGCTGACCTGCCTATGTCTCCTCATGGGTTCTGGAGGTCCTAGGCCTCAGAACCGGATTTTCCTCATTCCCAAGGGTTTGGCGGTCTGAATGACCGCTGGACAGCCCGCGTACCAGTTTGGATGACGTTTTTTCGTTCTATCTTGGTATTCTAAGGGTGTCTGTTTTCTTGTGGTAGTCTCCGGTACCTATTGAGGTTCCTGGTACTGCTTTTTTCTTTTTAAGGTTGGTCCGGTCATCTGAGTTTGGAAGTGCAGATAAGTCTGTCTTCCCTTGTTTCTGCGTATTGCACGCTCTTATAAGAGGGAGCGCAGGGGTTGAGTTTCTCCCCCTTTTTCCCCGGCTACCGCCTCTGGTTTGCTCTGCAGAGGAGTTGTGGGGTTTTCTATAGTCTTCCTTGTGTGGTACAGGGATTTCCGGGAGGGTGAGCCTGTGAGGATTTTGGCTCTCCGTCTAAGGGGCTTGTTCAGCCTGCCAGGTAACCTAGTGGGTTGGCAGTTGCCCACATGGCTAAGTTTACGAGTTTGAATCCAGCTTTTGTTTGGTGTTCTCCATTATTTGGATCCCTGTCCCTGGTGACTTTCGGGGTCCTGGAGAGTTTGAATCCAGCTGCAGCTGATTGTCTCTTCTCTTTGTATTACAAATTACAATGAAAAGATTATTTTTCTTGGAGTCTTGCACTTGAATCTCTAGGCTCTTGTTCTCTGGAGTAGTGTCCTCTATAGCTCAGAGGGTCCAGGGTTCAGCTCTACCTACAGGTGTGGGTTGCCATCTCTTAGACCTGTCTAGATATTGTCTATGCTCTTGGTCTGAGTTTCTTGCAAATGCACTACCTAGAGTGCTCTCTACGTATGAGGTAACCTGGGGTTTCCTCAGGTCATACAGCCTGCCTGATTTTCGGGGGGTTTGGCTTAGGGCCATGTCTTTTGACTGAGCTTTGGGTCCGGATCATTAAATTCGGTCCTGGGCGGTTCTGTTTCAAACCTTAGGGTCCGCTTGTCCCTTCAGGGGGGAGCTTTGGTTCTTGCCTGGAGGTTAGTTTGATGCATCTTTTAGTTGTCGCCAGTGGCAACTTTTGCATTTTGAGTCAAGGTTTTTTGTCTCAACTGTGCTGGTGGTAATGGTCATTGAGTTATTGCTCAATGGTATTGCTTACCATTTCTCTTTAAGCCTTCTTCACCCTGTATACGGCTGGGGAAGTGGTCCTCTTGGCATTTGGCCTCTTAGGGAGGATTTTGGAAGTCTTACGGTTTCCATGGAGACCCTGTGGGTTCTATCTTCTCGTTTGAGGATTTTTCTTCCTCCCTTGCGTGCTAGAGGCTATGGAGGCTGGTTCTGCTCCTAGGGTATCATTATGGCTCGATGTCCTCTCTCAATGCCCGTAATGTTTTTTGTGACTCTAAACACGTTTTTGGAAAGAAAAAGTGTTCAAATAATCACCACAAAAATTCCTAAATTTACACAATTTTCTAATCTACTTCTATTATCAAATTTGCTTAATTCTCTTGGTATCCTTTGTTAAAGGAGCAGCAATGCACTGCTGCAAGCTAGCAAAACACATAGGGTGAGCCAATGACAAGAAGCTTATATCTGTAGCCACCAATCAACAGCTACTTCCTAGTAGTGCACTGCTGCTTAAAATGGAATGTTTAATCTGAATAATAAAAGTTTGTCTTTGACTTGACTGTCATATATATATGTATATATATACAATTTATAGTTGGAAGTGAAGGGCACTATCAGAATTTGTGTAGAAACAAAATATTTTTATTAATAATCACATCAAAGTCAAAGTCGACGTTTTGGCCCTCTTAGGAGCCTTCTTCAAGACAAAGAAAATCTCATTTTGGCGCGTAGCCGTGCTCCACAAACCAGATAATTTACTGATAATATAATGATAGTATATTATCCGGTCTGTGGAGCATGGCTACATGCCAAAATGAGATTTTCTTTGTCTTGAAGAAGGCTCCTAAGAGGGCCGAAATGTTGACTTTGATGTGATTCTTAATAAAAACATTTTGTTTCTACACAAATCCTGAGAGTGCCCTTCACTTCCAACTATAAATTGAATATGTACCTTAAGGATTGCACCCAGGTATTCGACACATAACCAAGTTTGGAGTGCTGGGATAATAGTATGGTTGTTATAATACACATTACATTATGGTGTGCACCCTGGGTAACTACTAAACTGATAAATAGATTGTGTGTGTGTATGTATATCTGATGAGAGTGGATAACAGGGTGTCCAATAATCACCCAATCATGCAACGCGTTTCACAGTTCACAGACCGTTTCATCAGGCATAAAAAATCATGATAATCATATGATTTTTTATGCCTGATGAAACGGTCTGTGAACTGTGAAACGCGTTGCATGATTGGGTGATTATTGGACACCCTGTTATCCACTCTCATCAGCAATCATTGTGCTGTTGTTTTTAAACTTTTATGCTTTTTTAAATAAATTTGGATATATTTTTTATCCTTTGAGTGGATTCATTTCTACCCACCATCTGCCATTGTTCACCTATGAGAGACCAGCCCAGCACCTGAGGGAATACATTATCATACAACAGTATCACTAATATCAAGATACCTAGAGTTTGGGTGAGCTGCCACACCTCTACCAATCTGCAGCCTGCTTCTACAAGCACATTGGTGTGCTCTGGGAATATGTGAGTACCCTCCACATTAAGGAATCTGTTGTGGTTGTACCATTAATAGTCTGCACATGTGGTGCCCGTATCTCTTGTCTCCCTTATAGCACCATCATCTTACGCCAAGAGCGCATTCAAGTGGGTGAGCTGTCACACCTTTCTAATTCTGCAGCCCGCCCCTACCAGCACATAAGTGTGCTCTCCAAATTTGTGAGTACCCATTTGGCAAAAGTTCTGTTACTCGTTGTTAATTAATAGATGATACCACACATGAGGCGCCCCTCCATTCTGTTTTATCTTATCCTGTTAGACTGTGTAGCGGAGGATATTTCACAGGAATAGGAGAAGCCAGGGATACCTTTTCCCCGTCTCCTGGCTTTCAAGGATGTTTCCTGTTGCTGACTTCATTAATGATCAAAAGTAGATTATACTCTGGTTAAGAGAGCTATGATATCTATAGAGAGAGCTGCTTTTTTTTATCATTGGACAAAGCTGGAGGCTTATTTGCCTCTGTGTCAAGTGCGGCATCTTTTTAGTGCAACGCCTTGTCTGATTCAATTCTGGTAGAGTCTCATTGGAGGAGATCCAGGACGGAATTAAGGCTCTTAAGCTAGCCCATTCTTTTATTTCTGTTACTTCCATGCCGGTTTCTAAGCTGGGAGCCAGGTTCTGGCTTTGCTGTGCTAGCCCGCCGGGCGTTGCCTATATACGGGTTAGGGGGATTGTTTTCCCTCAGTTTAAGCTTCTGGTGCTTCCTTACAAGGGTAAGTCCTTGTTTGGTCCTGGTCTAGCCGAAATATTTCTGATATATCAGGTAGAAAAGGGTTTTTTCTACCACAAGACAAGAAGAATAGATAGAAACCCGTAACTGAGTCTAGCTAAGCATGAAGGGTTTGCCCCCGATCCGGGATCGGACCAAGTGGGGGGCTGAATTTCTCTGTTTTCTTCATGCTTGGATACGAGAAGTCCCATTCGTTCCATTTTTCATTTGGTCCCAGAGGGTCAGTTCATGACAACTTCAGACCTGAAGGACACGTATCTTCAAGTTCCTGAGATTTGTTTTTCTGGACATATTGGTTCAGACGCCATCTTTCAACAAGCAAACTCTCATACAGAGATCTTGTTGTCTTTTCTACGTTCCACGGATAGAAAGTGAATCTAGAAAAGAGTTCCCTTGTTCAAGCTACAGGGATAGTTCTTAGGGACCATAATAATTTCCCTATTGAAGAAAATATATCTGACAGAGGTAAAAAAAAAAATCAGATACTTTTCTCTTGCCTCTCTTGGCAGTCTACTGTTCGGCCATCAGTGGCTGAATGTATGGAGGTAATTTGTCTGATGGTCATTTGTTTCCTTGGACATCACTCCATTTGAGAGCTCCGCAGTTCTGCATTCTCAGATAATGTAACGGGGACCATTTGAATCTGTCTCAGAGGATAAATCTAGCTCTGTTGACAAGAGATTATTTTCCATGGTGGTTTTCTCAGGAGCATCTGTCTCGGGGCACATGTTTCCAGAGACCTTCCAGGGTGTTTGTGACCTTCGGACACCAGCCTGCTGGAATGCAGTTTGGGACTTGTTAAAGGCGCAAGGAATATGGACTCGGGAGGAGTCTGCTCAACACATAAACATCTTGGAGTTGAGAGCGATTTACAATGCTCTGATGTCTTGGCCTCAATTATCCTTAGCCCGGTTTTTGGATCCAGTTGGACAATATCTCCTCAGTGGTTTACATCAACCATCAGGGAGGAACTCGGAGTTCCTTAGCCATGAAAGATGGTTCGGATTCATCAGTGGGCGGTAGCTCACATATAGCTGTCTATCTGCCATCCTCATTCCAGGAGTGGACACTGGGAAGCAGATTTCCTGAGCAGACAGACTTTTCTTTCTGTGAAGTGGGCTCTCCATCCGGAAGTATTTTCCAGGTTGACCCTCAAATGGGGGGGGGGGTTGCCAGAGTTGGATCTGTTGGCATTTTGGCATAATGCCAAGCTTCCAAGGTACGATTCAAGGTCAAAAGATCCGCATGCCGCTCTGATAGATGCTCTGGCGGTTCCTTGGGATTTCGGTCTAGGATACCTGTTTCCTCCGTTTGCGCTCCTTCCACAAGTTATTGCTCGTATTGAACAGGAGAAAGCATCAGTAATTCTAATATCTCTTGCATGGCCTCGCAGGATCTGGTATGCAGACCTAGTGAAGATGTCATCTCGGCCACCTTGGAGGTTGCCTTTGAGGAAGGACCTTCTAACTCAGGGTAAATTCCTCTATCCAAATCTTGCTTCTCTGAAGCTGACTGCTTGGAGTTTGAATGCTTAGTTCTGTCTAAGCGTGGCTTTTCTGAGTTGGTCATTAAGACCATAATTCAGGCTTGCAAGCCTGTTACTAGAAAGATTTACCATAAGGTATGGCGTAAATACCTTTATTGGTGTGAATCCAAGAGCTACTCTTGGAGTAGGGTTAGGATTCCTAGGACTTTGTCTTTTCTTCAGGAAGGTCTGGAGAAGGGATTGTCAGTCAGCACCCTGAAGGGTCAGATTTCTGCCTTATCTTTTTTGTTACTCAAACGTTTGGTGGATGTGCCAGATGTTCAATTTTTTTGTCAGGCTCTGGTTAGAATCAGGCCTGTGTTTAAGTCTTCTGCTCCTCCTTGGAGCCTTAACCTTGTTCTTAAAGTTTTGCAGCAGGCTCCGTTTGAGCCATTGCATTCCATAGATATTAAGTTGTTATCTTGGAAGGTTTTGTTTCGTGTTGCTTTTCTTCTGCTCAGAGAGTTTCGGAACGCTCTGCTTTTTGCAGTGTGATTTGCCTTATCTTTCATTCTGATAAGGCGGTTCTTTGTACTAAGTTGGGTTTTCTTCCTAAAGTGGTTTCAGAAATATTAATAAGGAAATTGTTGTTCCTTCTCTATGTCCCAATACTTCCTCTTTTAAGAAACGTTTGTTGCACAACTTGGATGTTGTGCATGCTCTGAAATTCTTCCTACAGGCAACTAAGGATTTTCGCCAGTCATCTGCACTGTTTGTTTGTTTCTCTGGAAAGCATAAAGGTAAGAAAGCGACTACTACTTCTCTTTCTCTCTGGTTGAGGAGTATAATTTGTTTTGCTTATGAGACTGCTCAGGTCAGCAGCCTCCTGAGAGAATTACGGCTCATTTCACGAGGGCTGTCTCCTCTTCTTGGTCTTTCAAAAATGAAGCTTCTGTCTATCAGATTTGCAAGGAGGCAACTTGGTCCTCTCTGCATACTTTTTCCAAATTTGATACTTTTGCCTTGGCTGAGACTTCTTTTGGGAGAAAGGTTCTTCAAGCGGTGGTGCCTTCTGTTTAGGTCTGCCTGTCTTGTTTTCCCTCCCTAGTCATCTGTGTCCTCTAGCTTGGGTATTGGTTCCCACTAGTAAGTTATGACATTGTGGACTCACCATATCTTAGGAAAGAAAACAAAATTTATGCTTACCTGATAAAAAAAAAAAAAATCCACAACCTCACCCTTTAATTTAAGGCAGTTCTTTTTAACTACACTTCAGGAACCTCTGCACCTTTGTGTTATTCCTTTTTCCATTTCTTTTACAAGATATGACGAGTCCTCGGATTTCATCCTTACTTATGGGATAATGCCTCCTGGTTAGCAGGAAGTGGCAAAGAGCACCACAGCAGAGCTGTATATATAGCTCCTCCCTTCCCTCCCCCCCCAGTCATTGTCTTTGCCTGGGTTAGTGATAGGAAGAGGTAAAGTGAGGTGTTAGTTTAGATTCTTCAATCAAGAAGTTTTTTATTTTAAAATGGTGCCAGTGAGTACTATTTTTCTCAGGAAGAAATCGTCAGTCAATAACTTCCCAAGAGGAGTGGAGACATCTTATTTTTTTCCCTGATGTTGATGATCTTGGCAAACATTATCTAAGATCTTGCTGGTTCCCACAGAGTGGTTGAAGGTAGTGTAAAGAAACATCTTCAGTGTGGAGAACCGTGTCATGCTACAAGCAGCATTGAGGTATGTTTAGTCATTTGTTCTGGAGAGACTAGATGCATCAGAACAGGCTGAAATTATTCCCTAACTGGGGAGTGTTAATCAGTATGCACTAGATGTAAGGAAATGATGTACCTGGAATTCCCTTTTATTTTGATTACTGCAAGTATCGGTGTGTTGGGTGTTTCACTTTTGCATTACACTGTGTGGGCTGATGCTGGGAGATGCGGTTGCTGCTTAAGGGCTGTAGTTATTATGTCATTATAACTGGCTTGGCAGAGAGTTTTTTTCTCAATGTTTGTTGCGCTTTTATTAAAGTGTGTGTATCAGAGGGGCACATGGCATCGCATAGTGAGTTAAGTTGGGAAACCGACATGTTGTTTTTCTTCCCATGCGGGTCTGAGTACGGCTCGAGTTACGCCCACGGTGGGCGGGGCCTAATTTTGCGCGCTCAGCCGTGCAGTATTCATCCGGATCGGCAGCAAGGTCCTGGGCTCCGGTGGGGCCTAAATCAGTTTGTACACGAAGGGTACAGAGAGACTTAGGAGTGCTACTCGGAGGAGGATCAGTGTGATCTGGGGGCAGGGAGGCGCTGCAACAGAGCTCTGGCGAGGTTCAGGGGCCTGAAGTGTGACAAAAATTGTTATATAACATAACCACACAAATGGTGCGATATCATTAAGTTACTTTAGAACATAAGGGCACTTATTTTATTGCTGCAAACGTTGTTTTGACTGATAGCAGAAAAATTGTTGCGCTTTTATTATTTAAAGGCGCAGTACACATTTTAGTTCAAATTTTTTGAATATATGATTTGACTTCAGAGCTCAATATATCTAGTAAAGAACGACTATTATTGCTAGTCTGTTTAACATGTCTGAACTTGAGGAAAGTACTTGTTATATGTGTTTCGATGCCATTGTGGAACCCCCTCTTACTTTAAGAGCAGATTTTCTTTAAGGAAAGTGTGTCTAAGGATGCTTCTCAGTCTGATGAGAATCGGGGTATGCCGCTACTTTCTCCCCAAGCGTCCCAACCTTTAACGCCCACCCAAGCGACGCCGGGTTCTTCAACCGCATCTACTTTATTTACTCTGCAGGATATGGCTGCAGTTATGTCATCTACCCTTACAGAGGTTTTATCTAAGTTGCCAGTGTTGCAGGGCAAACGCAGCAGGACAGAAGCCAGTTCGAATCCTGTGACCTCTGATGCTTTGTTAGCTATTTCCGATGTACCCTCACAGGGATCTGAATTGGGGGTCAGGGAACTTCTGTCTGAAGGGGAACTTTCCGACTCGGGACGTGTGTTACCTCAGACGGACTCGGACGTCATGTCCTTTTAGATTTAAGCTTGAACACCTCCGCCTGTTACTTCGGGAGGTTTTAGCAACTCTGGATGACTGTGACTCTATTGTGATACCACCAGAGAAATTGTGTAAGATGGACAAATACTTAGAGGTGCCTGCTTACTCTGATGTTTTTCTGGTTCCTAAGAGAATCTCAGAAAATTATTAAGCGGGAATGGGAAAGACCGGGTATCCCGTTCTCACCTAATTTTAAGAAAATGTATCCCATATCTGACACTTTCCGGGACTCTTGGCAAACAGTCCCTAAGGTGGAGGGAGCTATTTCTACCCTGGCTAAGCGTACAACTATTCCTATTGAGGACAGTTGTGCTTTCAAAGACCCGATGGATAAGAAATTGGAGGGTCTTTTAAAGAAGTTATTTATTCATCAGGGTTTCCTTTTACAACTGACGGCCTGCATTGTACCAGTTACGACTGCGGCGGCCTTCTGGTTTGACACCTTAGAAGAGTCTCTTAAGACTGAGACTCCTTTAGAGAACATCTTAGATAGAATTAAGGCTCTTAAGCTTATGTCGGATGCCGCCTTTCAGATTGCCAAATTGGTGGCTAAGAATCCCAGATTTGCCATTTTAGAGCGTTATGGTTAAAATCTGGGTCTGCTGATGTGTCATCTAAGTCAAAGCTTTTGGCTATTCCTTTCAAAGGAAAAACCCTATTCTGGCTTGACTTGAAAGAAATCATTTCTGACATTACGGGAGGTAAGGGTCATCTCCTACCTCAGGATAGAACAGCTAAACTGAGGGGTAAACAAAATAATTTTCGTTCCTTTCAGAACTTCAAAGGAGTCCCCTCTTCTTCTGCTAAACAGGAAGGGAATTTTGCTCAGGCCAAGTCCATCTGGAGCCCCATCCAGGCTTGGAACAAGGGTAAACAACCCAAGAAGCCCGCTGCTGCTACCAAGACAGCATGAAGGGGCGGCCCCCGATTCGGGACCAGATCTAGTAGCGGGCAGACTTTCTCTTTGCCCAGGCTTGGGTAAGAGATGTTCAGGACCCCTGGACACTGGAAATAGTGTCCCAAGGGTATCAACTGGAATTCAAATATTTTCTCCCAAGGGGGAGCTTTCTTCTTTCACGATTGTCTGTAGACCAGATAAAAAGAGAGGCGTTCTTACGTTGTGTAAAAGACCTCTCTACTATGGGAGTAATTCGCTCCGTTCCAATACTAGAACAGGGGCAGGGGTTTTACTGAAATCTTTTCGTGGTCCCCAAAAAAGAGGGCACGTTTCGACCTATTTTAGATCTAAAAAGTCTAAACAAGTTTCTCAGAGTCCCATCCTTCAAGATGGAGACTATTCGAACGATTCTGCCATTGATCCAGGAGGGTCAATATATGACTACCGTGGACTTGAAGGATGCATATATTCATATTCCTATCCACAAGGATCATCACCAGTTCCTAAGGTTTGCCTTCCTGGACAAACTTTTTCAGTTCGTGGCTCTTCCCTTCGGGTTGGCCACAGCACCCAGGATCTTCACGAAGGTTCTAGGGTCCCTTCTGGCGGTTCTCAGGCCGCGGGCATTGCAGTGGCGCCTTATCTGGACGATATTCTGATCCAGGCGTCGTCTTGCCATCTGACAAAATCTCATATAAACATGGTTCTGTCCTTTCTGAGGACTCACGGGTGGAAGGTGAATCTAGAAAAGAGTTCACTAATTCCACAGACAAGGGTCCCCTTCTTGGGAACTCTAATAGATTCTATATCCATGAAATGTTTCTTGACAGAGGTCAGAAAGTCAAAGATTCTGAATACATGCTGAGCCCTTCAGTCCAATCCTCGATCATCAGTGGCTCAGTGCATGGAGGTGATTGGATTGATGGTGGCGGCAATGGACATCATTCCGTTTGCTTGATTTCCTCTCAGACAGCTACAACTGTGCATGCTCGGGCAGTGGAATGGAGATTATGCAAATTTGTCTCCTCAGATAAGTCTGGATCAGGAGACAAGAGACTCTCTTCTTTGGTGGTTGTCGCCGGATCATCTGTCCCAAGGGACGTGCTTCCGCATACCCTCTTGGGTGATAGTGACAACGGACGCCAGTCTACTGGGCTGGGGTGCGGTCTGGAGTTCCCTGAAGGCTCAGGGAGTGTGGACTCGGTCGGAGTCTCTATTTCCAATCAATATTCTGGAATTGAGAGCAATATTTAATGCGCTTCAGGCTTGGCCTCAGTTGGCCTCAGCCAAATTCATCCGATTTCAGTCAGACACCATCACGACTGTAGCTTACATCAATCATCAGGGAGGAACGAGGAGTTCCTTGGCGATGACAGAAGTATCCAAGATAATTTGGTGGGCGGAAGCTCACTCTTGTTATCTGTCAGCAATCTACATCCCAGGAGTGGACAACTGGGAAGCGGACTTTTTAAGCAGACAGACGTTTCATCCGGGGGAGTGGGAACTCCATCCGGAGGTCTTTGCCACCCTGATTCTCAGATGGGGCAGACCGGAGTTGGATCAGAATGCCAAGCTCCCAAGATACGGATCCAGGTCAAGGGATCCTCAGGCCGATCTGATAGATGCCTTGGCAGTGCCTTGGTCGTTCAACCTAGCTTATGTGTTTACACCGTTTGCTCTCCTTCCCAGGGTGATTGCATGGGTCAAACAGGAGAGGGCTTCAGTAATTTTAATCATGCCTGCGTGGCCTCGCAGGACTTGGTATGCCGATCTGGTGGACATGCCCTCTCTGCCGCCGTGGAAGCTTCCATTAAGGCAGGACCTTCTCATTTAGGGACCCTTCCATCATCCGATTTTAATTTCTCTGCAGCTGACTGCTTGGAGATTGAACGCTTGATTTTATCTAAGCGGGGGTTCTCTGATTCGGTCATTGATACTTTGATTCAGGCATGTAAGCCTGTCACTAGAAAGATCTACCATAAGATATGGCGTAAATATCTTTATTGGTGCGAATCCAAGGGCTACTCATGGAGTAGAGTTAGGATTCCCAGGATTTTATCTTTTCTCCAAGAAGGATTGGAGAAAGGGTTGTTAGCAGGTTCCTTAAAAGGACAAATTTCTGCTTTGTCGATTTTACTACACAAGCGTTTGGCAGATGTTCCAGACGTTCAGTCTTTTTGTCAGGCTCTGACTAGAATCAAGCCTGTGTTTAGACCAATTGCTCCACCCTGGAGTATGAATTTAGTTATTAATGTTCTTCAAGGGGTTCCGTTTGAACCCATGCATTCCATAGATATTAAGTTGTTATCTTGGAAAGTTTTATTTTTGGTTGCTATTTCTTCTGCTCACAGAGTTTCCGAGCTTTCAGCGTTACAATGTGACTCTCCTTATCTTATTTTCCATTCTGATAAGGTGGTTTTACGTACTAAACCTGGTTTTCTTCCTAAGGTTGTTTCTAATAAGAATATTAATCAGGAAATTGTTGTTCCTTCATTGTGTCCTAATCCTTCTAAGAAGGAGCGTTTGTTGCATAACTTAGACGTGGTCCGTGCCCTGAAGTTTTACTTACAGGCGAGTAAAGAATTTCGTCAATCATCCTCTTTATTTATTATTTTTTCTGGAAAGCGTAGGGGCTACAAAGTTACGGCTACCTCTCTTTCTCTTTGGCTGACGAGTTTCAGCCGTCTGGCATATGAGACTGCTGGCCGGCAGCCTCCTGAAAGAATTACTGCTCATTCCACTAGGGCTGTGGCTTATTCATTGACTTTTAAAAACGATGCTTCTGTTGAACAGATTTGCAAGGCTGCGACTTGGTCGTCTCTTCACACTTTTTCCACATTTTCCAAATTTGATACTTTTGCTTCATCTGAGGCTGTTTATGGGAGAAAGGTTCCTCAAGCAGTGGTGCCTTCCGTTTAGGTTCCTGTCTTGTCCCTCCCTTTCATCCGTGTCCTATAGCTTTGGTATTGTATCCCATAAGTAAGGATGAAATCCGTGGACTCGTCATATCTTGTAAAAGAAAAGGAAAGTTATGCTAACCTGATAAATTTATTTATTTTACGATATGACAAGTCCACGGCCCACCCTGTCATTTCTAAGACTTATTTTTGTTAAACTTTAGTCACCTCTGCACCTTTGGCTTTTCCTTTCTCTTCCTAACTTCGATCGAATGACTGGAGGGGGAGGGAAGGGAGGAGCTATATATACAGCTTTGCTGTGGTGCTCTTTACCACTTCCTGCTAACCAGGAGGCGTTATCCCATAAGTAAGGATGAAATCCGTGGACTCGTCATATCGTAAAAGAAATAAATGTATCAGGTAAGCATAAATGTCCTTTTCCCTTTGGTCGAATGACTGGGGTTTGTGGGAAGGGGAGTGATACTTAACAGCTTTGCTGTGGTGCTCTTTGCCTCCTTCTGCTGGCCAGGAGTGATTTTCCCACTAGTAATTGATGATGTTGTGGACTCACCATATCCGGAAAGAAATTTATCTGGTAAGCATAAATTTAGTTTTTCCCTCCATTTTGCTGAAGTAAAGTTGCAGCATCAGCCTTGTTTACAAACATTTAACTCTTTCCATATTCCATAGTCATACCAGCTGACTATCAACTTGCTACTCCCTAACACATTCCTTACAAGGTATGATCGTTAGTACTCACCATTTCTTCAGCAGTTCTCCATTCCTTTGCCCATTTCCCACTCTCTGCGTGAACTGCTGTCTCAGCTCCTCCCCCTTCTGCTCTGGTCACGGACAAGGTGATCAATGTGCTTGGAGAACAGAGGCATACGTGGTGGAGGGCTGCAGACACCAAGGAGTAGGGGGGTAGGAGACAGGCAGCACTAGGAGGGCGCTCTAGACACCACACACACCGTTAATGCAACATAAAGCAAGTTAGGCAGGATTACTAGTAAAATAAAAAATATTTTAATAAAATAGATTATGTTGCTACATGGCCTCCCTCTTTTCAGTCTGCTCAGAGTTACTTCCCTCATACAGGCAGTGCTGCAGAAGTGGCCTTGGATCTGCACCCCTACTGGCTGCAGCCACTAAACTTTGTATGCCAGGAACTGAGCAACCTTGCAAGATGCACTGTGCGCATAAACCTTGCTATGTAGTCTCCATCTGCTCAGCTGGTTCCCAAATGATATGGCCCTGCAGTGGCCCACTGGAAAGTCCCAGCTGGCCAATCCTGCCTTGATCAAAGCCGAGGTTTTAAAATTTGAGCATTGCTGGGACTGGTGTCACCCCCCCTGATGGTGTCACCTGGTGCAGTCCGCTCCCCCCCCCCCCAGTGACGCCACTGCTAGGCATGCAGTGGTTTGTTTTCTGCATATAGGCAAAGTACTATATAGACGCAATCTGCATACAAGATAGAGGTTTTAAAAAAAAAAAATTCTTTGTTTTTTAATAACAATCTCCCGTTTCATTGGGTCAAATACTTTGTCAATAGTCTGATTTTCATTTCCTTGGCATTATGAATCTTTACATAATACTTTACTATATTGTGGTGCCTCTAGCAAATGTAAGACTAATATTCAGTCTGTCAAGATCCATCTCTTTGAAAGTGAATTGTAAAGATGTTAGCTACTTCTCAGAATTTTCTTACTCATATCGGATTTTCCTTGACAATGCCACAGGGAGAGATTTAGGTTCCATTTGAGAAAAAGGGATCTGCATTAAAGGAACAGTCTACATCTTAAAGTCTTACTTCATATTAAAGGGACACTCACGTGGAAATAAACTTTTATGATTCAGAAAGAGCAGGCAGTTTTAAGACACTTTCCAATTTACTTCCATTATCAAATTTTGCTTTCTTTTTCTTTTTATATTTACACTTTCTGTGGAACAAGATCCTACTGAGCATGTGCACAAGCTCACAGGGTATACTAGTATTTGATCGGCTGATGTCTGTCACATGATACAGGGGGCGGAAAAAGGGGAAAAATAAATTTGTCAAATGTTTTTTGTTGTTTATTTGAAATTCAGAGTAGGTGTTATTGCATTGTCTTTTTATTATGCACTTGTTAATTATGCAATTCTACTGCATTGAGTTGTCCTCCTGCACCCTTTCTATATCATGCAACAGTAACAGTAAAAAAGTTATTTTAAAATGACTATTGTTTCTAATCACTTTGAAAAAGCTGCCAAGCTCTGCCCCTGATGACATCACGATCTGCTTTGCATCTATGCACTCTGCTAAGCAGCATGGACAGTCTGTTAAATCCAATTAGTCTTTTATAACTAGGGATGCCTTTAATACAGCCCAGATTGTGATGTCATCAGTGGGCAGAGTTTGGCAGCCTTTTTAAAGTGACCAGAAACTATATTCATTTTAAAATAACTTTTTTACTTTTATTGCTGCATGGTATAGAAAGGTGCAGGAGGCTATTTACACCTTAATCTAAAGTAAGACTTAAAGCTGACCAAGGTGTAGATTATCCCTTTGATTCATGTCTTCAGCACAAGTTGAAATTAGTATTTTGGGTTTGTAGTTCAGACGTAGGTGCTTGAAGGCTTATGTTGTAGGAGCTACTGACCTGCTTAATGATTCAGTTCTACATACAGCTTCATGAAATATTTGAACATTTTTCACCATCCCCTGATTATGAAACACATTTCAATCAAATATAGTTGAAATCATTTATTTTTCATCACTTGCCATAGATGATTAAAAGGCATTCATAGTCCAGTCTTCAGTTAATTCTCTGAGCAAGAGGAATGGGAAATAAAGCGAAGGGGGTGGGGGCAGGAAATGATGAGTCCACAAGTATTTTCATCAAGGGACCCTTTAGAAGTAGGACCTAGAGAACTTCACAGATGATCTGTTAGAGTGTAGTCAGCCTTTTTGAGTCTATAGAGTCCTATGGTCCCCAAATGCCATAATATAAATCAGTTTGCAAGCTGGATGTATACGTATTTCTCCATTGTCATTAGATACTTTCTTATATTAAGAATCCCTCTGCAGTGGGGGGTGGGCTGCTACTTCCAGTTTCTAGCAATAGAAAATTTAGTAGCTACAAGGATATAGATCAATAGTTGTTTCTGTGGTTTGGATTTCTTTTTAACTCCTAAATGGAGTGGAGCCGTTTCTTGAGCAAATGTTTGTGGTAGTCCCAACAGAGATCAAAGTTTCTTAGTTTTGGACCAGATAGGGCTTAGCGCAGGGCACGTCAACCATATATCATGGGTGTTACCAGTCTATACGCACCCCCTCCAACAAGCTGGGGAATGGATAGGGAAAATGTTAAGCAACTTGTGTGGGAGAAGGTGACATCTAGTTAATATTTTATAATAGAGTTCATATAATGTAACACAATGAACAGTAGATTTGGTGAATGTAATAGGTTCTTGCCATCCAATCAGTTTCCCATGCCCTAATAGTTCTTGTTTTGATTAAAAAGACAGTAAAGTCAAAATGTAATGATTCAGATAGAACCTGTTATTTTAAACAACTTTCCAATTTACTTCTGTTATCAATTTTGCTTTGTTCTTTTGGTATCCCTTGTTAAAGAGTAAATCTATAAAAATTGATAATAGAAGTATATTGGAAAGTTGTTTAAAATATTGTGCTCTATCCAATCCATTTAAATGGACAGTCTACTCTAGAATTTCTATTGTTTAATATAATCCCTTTATTACCCATTCCCCAGTTTTGCATATCCAACACAGTTATATAAATACACTTTTCTTCTTAATGGGAAAGAGTCCACAGCCAAATTCATTACTTATGGGAAATAAGAATCTGGGTACCAGGAGGAGGCAAAGACCCACCAGCCAAAGGCTTAAATACACCTCCCCTATCCCCCAGTCATTCTTGGCCTTTCGTCCCAGGAGATTGGCAGAGAAGTGTCAGAAGTTTTTTTATTATACTTTAATTCAATTTTATTTGATTTATTTTTATATTTTGTCTCCTATGGAGGGTGCTACCCTTCGATACGAGACGGGAGTTTTAAGTAGTCCGGTCGGTCTCTCGTGTGAGGGCCTGAGCGAAAGTGAGAGTCCAGAGATTCAGTGGGAGCTTCCTCTGCGACACCATCCAGACTCGTATTCACAGCTCCTTTTCAGCACTTGGCGTTGCCGAACTTCGCTACCTGCTGTCCTCTCTCAAGTCCATGGCGGAGGCGCTGCTACTAATTCGTCACACTTGAAGGGCCATGTTCCTGTTTCACGGCGTGGATTCCGGTAAGATCGTTTCATTTTATTACATTGCTGTAATTGATGTATTAAATTACTATCTTGGAAAGTGTATTTTCTTTTGGCCATCTCTTCTGCTAGAAGAGTTTCTGAATTGTCTGCTCTCTCTTTTGAATCTCCTTATCTGATTTTCATCAAGATAAAGCTGTTTTGCAGACTTCATTTAAATTTTTGCCTAAAGTTGTGAATTCTTACAACATTAATAGGGAAATTGTTGTTCCTTCCTTGTGTCTTTACATTCTTTGAATGTGGTAAGAGCTTTTAAATATTATGTTGAGGCTACTAAAGATTTCCAAAAGACTTCTAGTCTATTTGGGTTTTTTTCTGGCTTCATGAAAGGTCAGAAAGCCTCTGCCTTTTTTCTGGCATCTTGGTTGAAACTTTTGATTAACAAAGCTTATTTGGAGGCAGGGCTGTCTCCGCCTCAGAGAATTACAGCTCATTCTACTAGTTCAGTTACCACTTCTTGGGCTTTTAAGAATGAAGCTTCAGTTGATCAAATTTGCAAAGCTGCAACTTGGTCTTCTTTGTATACTTTTACTAAATGTTACCATTTTTATGTGTTTGCTTCTTCGGAAGCAGCCTTTGGTAGAAAGGTTCTTCAGGCAGTTGTCTGTGTTTGATTCTAGTGCCTTTGATTTACGTTTTTTTTTATTTTTTTTTAAAGAAAACTTAATTATTTTTTGGGATTTCATTTCTCAGTGGATATAGCTGTTTTTATTTTATCCCTCCCTCTCTAGTGACTCGTGGACTTCCACATCTTGGGTATTATATCCCATACATCACTAGCTCATGGATTCTTGCCACTTACATGAAAGAAAACATAATTTATGTAAGAACTTACCTGATAAATTTCTTTCATAGTGGCAAGAGTCCATGAGACCCACCCAATATTTTTTTGGGTTATGATTTTTTGTATAAAGCACTTTATTTTTTCTAGTTCCTCTTTTTGTATGCTTTTTACTCCTTCTTTTACACCTCACTTCTTGGCTACACATTAAACTAAGGTATGAGTGAGGTGGGAGGTGTATTTATAGGCATTTTGAGGTTTGGGAAACTTTGCCCCCTCCTGGTAGGAATGTATATCCCATACGTCACTAACTCATGGACTCTTGCCACTATGAAAGAAATTAATTTATCAGGTAAGTTCTTACATAAATTGTTATTTTTTTTAAATACTACCAATACTTTCATTATGTGTTTAACTCCTTCAAAAGGGTGAGACGGTAGTCAGAGTTGCCCTTGTTTAACATCCCTGCTCTAGATGAGGAGACAGCGAGTGATTGGAGCATACACATGTATGCCTGTTGCTTATTTGCTTAGTAGCTGTATGCTTCTCTTGAATTGCACACTGTAAAGTGGATAAAGTCACAGTTAAACCATGATAAAAGAAGTATAGCATTTCATTTGCACACTTAACAGTACACTGTCCTGAAAGCATAATGCGTGGTCTTGTAATTTTCTCATATAGCGGAAATTGGCGATTTTGATGAAGCACTTGACCATGAGCACTTGGCGAAGAACAAATACATGCCTCAACAAGACGCTCTGGTAGAAAAGATCATGGAACTTCATCTGAACCATTTGTAAGTCTTCCAGCCGACAAGATAATTATTTCCCCATACCTGCATGTTAAGATTTGTGTTTTATCTCTTGCAGTGAGCGGTAACATGTATTTATTATGTACATGTATTTATTATGTACATGTATTTATTATGTACATGTATTTAGAATTAGTTTGTTCTCATTTAATGTATCCATTCTATATATTTTAATAGTCTAATAAACTTAAAGGGTCTTAGTTGCGTAAGATTTTGTGTATGTTGTATATAAAAGAGCAGCTGTTAAACAGGTCAAATGTTTCATTGAATAAAAAAAAAGGTTAAGGAAAAGTAGACGGGACAGTAAACACTTTTTAAATATAAAATGCATAATTTTATCTTTTATTTTGATCGCTTTTCCTGTAATTTAAAGGGACCATAATGTAAAAATTAAACTTTTGTGATTCAATTAGAGCATGCAATTTAAAACAGCTTTCCAATGTACTTATTTCATCTACTTTTCCTTTTTGTCTCCTTTGTAGGAAAGGATAAGTAGGTAGGTTCAGGAGCCGCAATGCACTAGTGGGAGCTAGCTGCTGATTGATGCCTGGACATGTATGTGTCTTGTCTTTGGCTTACCCAATGTCTTCAGCTAGCTCCTAGTAGTACATTACTGCTCCTTCAACAAAGGATACCAAGAGAATAAAGAACATTAAAAATGTGTTTAAAATGCCATGCTCTTTCTGAATCATGAAATACAGTTTTTTGTTTATGTCCCTTTAAGTCTGAAAATGAAAGGTTTTTCATTTCTGACAGCTGGTAGTGCAAACAGTAGGCTTCATAAACATAACCCTGTAGCACATCTGTCAACAGAGATTGAGATAAGGAACTGCAAAACAAGGGTGATTTAGTTAACATTATAACCATGGGTAGCCCTGTCTACTGCAGTAGTCCTGATTAGCTCCTGCAAATAAGGCAAGGAGTAGATGGAGTTTGGCTATTGAAAAACATTTGCGGAAAACAAGATGTTAACTCATTTAAAACATTTTCAAACTCACCCAGTATATTAATTTATTGAAAGATAGCAAAACAATCTAGTAATTACAAGGGGTTTTGTGTCTCTTTGTGATAAGCAACTCAATCCAGTGCATTAGTGTCTTCAGAATTTCCTGACATAGAGTGCCTTATTTACAGGAGTGAGTGTATCAAGAATTTTGAAGTGCACCCGGAGGTTGTTAGTATACAGAGAGTGCAGTTTTAGCTATCTTTTCACTTGCCAGTCTGTTTAAAAACTTGAAAACATGTTTGAACTAACATATATATGGTGTGTAATAGCACTAAGTTTAGTTTAATACTATCACAGTATTCAATACAAACTGTACAGTACCTGTAAAATAGATTGCACTACAATGCTGTAAACTGACCGAACTGTGTATAACAAAATGGTGCCAGTCGTGTTTCTCTGAGTACCGTACTGTGTCCAAATCCTCGGAGGTTGAACTTTAGCTACATATTAGCACTGTATTAGTAAAGCACTGTAATGTTAGGTATACCTGTGTGTGTGTGTGTGTGTATGTATATATATATATATATATATATATATATATATATATATATATATGTGTGTGTGTTTATGGTACCTTTTAATATAGCTATTGGAGTTGCACATATTAGTTGATAAGTACTGACTAATATGCCACCTATTTTCAGTTTTTTTTAATAAAAAACAAAAAACTTGTTTTTCTGTGCTTGTCTAAAATGTATTTATTTATTAAACATTTCATCTAACTGTTCTACCTTTTATTAATTGAAGTGGCCAGACTCCAGCAGAATCTGATTTTCAGCTTTTAGAGATCGCACGTCGGTTAGAGATGTATGGCATCCGGTTGCACCCAGCCAAGGATAGGGAGGGGACAAAAATCAACCTTGCTGTAGCTAACACAGGGATCCTAGTGTTTCAGGTTGGTAAATATTTACACTCAATTCATTTTCTAGCTGCACTATAGATTTTCAGTACTCCTAGATATTAAAAAAAAAAATCCTATCTGATCTTCATGTGCTTTTCATTTCTTTCTTCTGCTTTTGCAGTTCTTGCTAATAATATTTACAGTTCTTATCAGGTGTTTTTTTTTCTAATTTTATGTATTTGTTTTTTTTTTTTTAGCTGTTTGTTTTCCCTTCCATAATAATTAACATAATTCATTTTTAGGTTTATAGTTTATTACCTATCTTTACCTGAACCTTAAAGGGACACTACACGCTTAGTCCATTTCATGCACCTCTTTCTATTATGGGTGCCACCATTTTGGAACTTTCACTACAGGTATTTTAAAGAAGAGTTGATGCAAATGTCAGTACTGAAATACAATAATAGCTAAATTTCATCATGGTGGCACTTATGGCTAGAAGGAGGCATAGTATAACCTCAATACTATGCTTATAAAATGTATTTTGTGTTAATTTAAAGTTACCAGTCTTACCTGTAAATTATCATTTGGCCAGGAATCCCTTCACATCAATGCTATAGTTATGTAACTATATTTTATTCTGTTGTAGTATTAATCGCAATGTGACACTTTAGTCTTTGCTCAAAATAAAAAGATTCAATGTTCATTAAATAAGTCACATAGCCCAATGCAGATTTGTTTTTCTAACTATGAATCATAGATAAATTAGTGAATCTATGTTTTTTTCAGAGGTTTACATTTGTAACGAAAACACATTTATGGTAGTGGATATTAATTCTTCAACTTGTTTTTGCTTCTGCAAGAAACTGCTTTTCATACCATAAAAATCTGCCACAAATAGGCATTTTTGGGATGTTGTGCAGTATTTTTTTTTAATTATTGAAAACATACAAAGCACAGCATGAATATACAAATGTTTGAAGTATATTCTATATGCTGTTACATAGTAATTCTTCCCTCCTTTTATTCAGATATGACATATAGATTCCTAGAAAATTATTTGAGTACAAACTGCAGACATATCACTATGAATGTATAATTTGCTGGTCGTGAGTGGAAACAGCCAGGTCGTACAATTTAACTCTGATTGGGTCAGCAGCAATTTCCACTTGGGGGCCAGCGGTGTATTCTGGGTTTCGAGCTGTAATTTAACTATGTGTTTAACCGCTTTGCTGAGGTTAAACACATAGAGGTGCAGGGTTGCTAGTTTTAAAATCACATGTTTTAACAAATTAGAGCATGTCATTTTTCAACTATAATGGCTCTTTAAGTCATTGCTTTCTTTTGCACATCTGTATGAATAATTGCTTTGACGTACTTGTTCATCTTCTTTTTTTTTTTCAGGGTCACACGAAGATAAATGCATTTAATTGGGCAAAAGTTAGAAAACTAAGTTTCAAGAGAAAAAGGTTTCTGATAAAATTGCGTCCAGATGCAAATGTGAGTGACTTAACGGATTTCAACAAAAGCATGTGTGTGTACATACATTTACAGAGCATTATATTTTATTTTTTAAATTGGAAATAATTGCATTGGTCAAATATGCAGATGTATTTGTTTAGAAAGATCAGATGTCATGACCACACATAACCCAGTGCCTTCAATAATATGTTTAATTCTGGCTGAGTTTGTCATATGTAGCTTCTATAGCACTTTATACATTCCCCCTATTGCACCTTTTACACTGGATTTACTTGCACTAATATAGTTCATATGTTCTTCACAGCCTATTCAGCAAATTAATCTATAGAATAGCATAGGACTTGTAGACTATGTTCCACTCTTAGTGAATATAGGTTACTAACTTTGACATGTAAGCACTAATACTGACTGATGTATGCATTTATATATATACATATATATATATATATATATATATATATATATATATAAAATCATTTATAGACCATCCTTATCTCATTTAGCTTTTCTTAAAATTTTCTCTCTTATCTCAAGGGTCTATAGATAATTCAATTATCTTAAAGGAACAGTCAATAAAAAAATGTAATTCCCCATAAAGGCCTAGATTTACAAATAAAGCGAAAACAATATTAGCACTATTGTTTGTTAACATCCCTTAAGCATAATCTATAGCACTTCTATTTTTTTGATCATATTATAGGTCCTAAATTATTCTGCATGTTGGATAGTGCAGCTGCGCAAAATCCCTCACCTAATTTACTTTTAGTAGGGCACATAGTTATAGTCATGTCTGATATCACTAGAGAGCTAAGCCAAAGGTGCACTAACAGTGAAGTTCTTCATGTAGTTCTGTGTTATATTAATAATAACCGTTTACTTCAGGTCGAAAGCGTTGAATTGTAAAGCTGTATTTTTGATTGTGCTCATAGTACTCCCTGCCCTATCCATCCATATAATACTATGTGCATTCTTTCTTTCATGTAATTAGCAAGAGTCCATGAGCTAGTGACGTATGGGATATACATTCCTACCAGGAGGGGCAAAGTTTCCCAAACCTCAAAATGCCTACAAATACACCCCTCACCACACCCACAAATCAGTTTTACAAACTTTGCCTCCTATGGAGGTGGTGAAGTAAGTTTGTGCTAGATTCTACGTTGATATGCGCTCCGCAGCAGGTTGGAGCCCGGTTTTCCTCTCAGCGTGCAGTGAATGTCAGAGGGATGTGAGGAGAGTATTGCCTATATGAATGCAGTGATCTCCTTCTACGGGGTCTATTTCATAGGTTCTCTGTTATCGGTCGTAGAGATTCATCTCTTACCTCCCTTTTCAGATCGACGATATACTCTTATATATATACCATTACCTCTGCTGATTTTCGTTTCAGTACTGGTTTGGCTTTCTACAAACATGTAGATGAGTGTCCTGAGGTAAGTAAGTCTTATTTTCTGTGACACTCTAAGCTATGGTTGGGCACTTTTTTAATAAAGTTCTAAATATATGTATTCAAACATTTATTTGCCTTGACTCAGGATGTTCAACATTCCTTATTTTCAGACAGTCAGTTTCATATTTGGGATAATGCACTTGAATCAATTATTTTTCTTACCTTAAAAATTTGACTTTTTTCCCTGTGGGCTGTTAGGCTCGCGGGGGCTGAAAATGCTTCATTTTATTGCGTCATTCTTGGCGCAGACTTTTTTGGCGCAAAAAATCTTTCTGTTTCCGGCGTCATACGTGTCGCCGGAAGTTACGTCATTTTTTGACGTTCTTTTGCGCCAAAGATGTCGGCGTTCCGGACGTGGCGTCATTTTTGGCGCCAAAAGCATTTAGGCGCCAAATAATGTGGGCGTCTTATTTGGCGCTAAAAAAAATATGGGCGTCGCTTTTTGTCTCCACATTATTTAAGTTTCATTTTTCTTTGCTTCTGGTTGCTAGAAGCTTGTTCCTTGGCATTTTTTTCCCATTCCTGAAACTGTCATTTAAGGAATTTGATCAATTTTGCTTTACATGTTGTTTTTTCTCTTACATATTGCAAGATGTCTCACGTTGCATCTGAGTCAGAAGATACTTCAGGAAAATCGCTGTCTGGTGCTGGAACTACCAAAGCTAAGTGTATCTGCTGTAAACTTTTGGTAGCTGTTCCTCCAGCTGTTGTTTGTATTAATTGTCATGACAAACTTGTTAATGCAGATAATATTTCCTTTAGTAATGTACCATTACCTGTTGCAGTTCCATCAACATCTAATGTTCAGAATGTTCCTGATAACATAAGAGATTTTGTTTCTGAATCCATCAAGAAGGCTATGTCTGTTATTTCTCCTTCTAGTAAACATAAAAAATCTTTTAAAACTTCTCTTTATACAGATGAATTTTTAAATGAACATCATTCTGATTCTAATGACTCTTCTGGTTCAGAGGATTCTGTCTCAGAGGTTGATGCTGATAAATCTTCATATTTATTTAAAATGGAATTTATTCGTTCTTTACTTAAAGAAGTACTAATTGCTTTAGAAATTGAGGATTCTGGTCCTCTTGATACTAAATCTAAACGTTTAGATAAGGTCTTTAAATCTCCTGTGGTTATTCCAGAAGTTTTTCCTGTTCCTGGTGCTATTTCTGAAGTAATTTCCAGAGAATGGAATAATTTGGGTAATTCATTTACTCCTTCTAAACGTTTTAAGCAATTATATCCTGTGCCGTCTGACAGATTAGAATTTTGGGACAAAATCCCTAAAGTTGATGGGGCTATTTCTACCCTTGCTAAACGTACTACTATTCCTACGTCAGATGGTACTTCCTTTAAGGATCCTTTAGATAGGAAAATTGAATCCTTTCTAAGAAAAGCTTATCTGTGTTCAGGTAATCTTCTTAGACCTGCTATATCATTGGCTGATGTTGCTGCAGCTTCAACTTTTTGGTTGGAAACTTTAGCGCAACAAGTAACAGATCATGATTCTCATCATATTATTCTTCTTCAACATGCTAATAATTTTATCTGTGATGCCATTTTTGATATTATCAGAGTTGATGTCAGGTTTATGTCTCTAGCTATTTTAGCTAGAAGAGCTTTATGGCTTAAAACTTGGAATGCTGATATGTCTTCTAAATCGACTCTACTTTCCATTTCTTTCCAGGGTAACAAATTATTTGGTTCTCAGTTGGATTCTATTATCTCAACTGTTACTGGTGGGAAAGGAACTTTTTTACCACAGGATAAAAAATCTAAGGGTAAAAACAGGGCTAATAATCATTTTCGTTCCTTTCGTTTCAACAAAGAACAAAAGCCTGATCCTTCATCCTCAGGAGCAGTTTCAGTTTGGAAACCATCTCCAGTCTGGAATAAATCCAAGCCTTCTAGGAAAGCAAAGCCAGCTTCTAAGTCCACATGAAGGTGCGGCCCTCATTCCAGCTCAGCTGGTAGGGGGCAGGTTACGTTTTTTCAAAGAAATTTGGATCAATTCTGTTCACAATCTTTGGATTCAGAACATTGTTTCAGAAGGGTACAGAATTGGTTTCAAGATAAGACCTCCTGCAAAGAGATTTTTTCTTTCCCGTGTCCCAGTAAATCCAGTGAAAGCTCAAGCATTTCTGAAATGTGTTTCAGATCTAGAGTTGGCTGGAGTAATTATGCCAGTTCCAGTTCTGGAACAGGGGCTGGGGTTTTATTCAAATCTCTTCATTGTACCAAAGAAGGAGAATTCCTTCAGACCAGTTCTGGATCTAAAAATATTGAATCGTTATGTAAGGATACCAACGTTCAAAATGGTAACTGTAAGGACTATCTTGCCTTTTGTTCAACAAGGGCATTATATGTCCACAATAGATTTACAGGATGCATATCTGCATATTCCGATTCATCCAGATCATTATCAGTTCCCGAGATTCTCTTTTCTGGACAAGCATTACCAGTTTGTGGCTCTGCCGTTTGGCCTAGCTACAGCTCCAAGAATTTTTACAAAGGTTCTCGGTGCCCTTCTGTCTGTAATCAGAGAACAGGGTATTGTGGTATTTCCTTATTTGGACGATATCTTGGTACTTGCTCAGTCTTTACATTTAGCAGAATCTCATATGAATCGACTTGTGTTGTTTCTTCAAGATCATGGTTGGAGGATCAATTCACTAAAAAGTTCATTGATTCCTCAGACAAGGGTAACCTTTCTGGGTTTCCAGATAGATTCAGTGTCCATGACTCTGTCTTTGACAGACAAGAGACGTCTAAAATTGATTTCAGCTTGTCGAAACCTTCAGTCTCAATGATTCCCTTCGGTAGCCTTATGCATGGAAATTCTAGGTCTTATGACTGCTGCATCGGACGCGATCCCCTTTGCTCGTTTTCACATGCGACCTCTTCAGCTCTGTATGCTGAATCAATGGTGCAGGGATTACACAAAGATATCTCAATTAATATCTTTAAAACCGATTGTACGACACTCTCTAACGTGGTGGACAGATCACCATCGTTTAATTCAGGGGGCTTCTTTTGTTCTTCCGACCTGGACTGTAATTTCAACAGATGCAAGTCTTACAGGTTGGGGAGCTGTGTGGGGATCTCTGACGGCACAAGGAGTTTGGGAATCTCAGGAGGTGAGATTACCGATCAATATTTTGGAACTCCGTGCAATTTTCAGAGCTCTTCAGTCTTTGCCTCTTCTGAAGAGAGAATCGTTCATTTGTTTTCAGACAGACAATGTCACAACTGTGGCATACATCAATCATCAAGGAGGGACTCACAGTCCTCTGGCTATGAAAGAAGTATCTCGAATTCTGGTAGGGCTCCTGTCTAATCTCTTCGGTTCATATCCCAGGTATAGACAATTGGGAAGCGGATTATCTCAGTCGCCAAACGTTGCATCCAGAGGTATTTCTTCAGATTGTTCAAATGTGGGAGCTTCCAGAAATAGATCTGATAGCGTCTCATCTAAACAAGAAACTTCCCAGGTATCTGTCCAGATCCCGGGATCCTCAGGCGGAAGCAGTGGATGCATTATCACTTCCTTGGAAGTATCATCCTGCCTATATCTTTCCGCCTCTAGTTCTTCTTCCAAGAGTAATCTCCAAGATTCTGAAGGAATGCTCGTTTGTTCTGCTGGTAGCTCCGGCATGGCCTCACAGGTTTTGGTATGCGGATCTTGTCCGGATGGCCTCTTGCCATCCGTGGGCTCTTCCGCTAAGACCAGACCTTCTGTCGCAAGGTCCTTTTTTCCATCAGGATCTCAAATCCTTAAATTTAAAGGTATGGAGATTGAACGCTTGATTCTTGGTCAAAGAGGTTTCTCTGACTCTGTGATTAATACTATGTTACAGGCTCGTAAATCTGTATCTAGAGAGATATATTATAGAGTCTGGAAGACTTATATTTCTTGGTGTCTTTCTCATCATTTTTCTTGGCATTCTTTTAGAATTCCGAGAATTTTACAGTTTCTTCAGGATGGTTTAGATAAAGGTTTATCCGCAAGTTCTTTGAAAGGACAAATCTCTGCTCTTTCTGTTCTTTTTCACAGAAAGATTGCTAATCTTCCTGATATTCATTGTTTTGTACAAGCTTTGGTTCGTATAAAACCTGTCATTAAGTCAATTTCTCCTTCTTGGAGTTTGAATTTGGTTCTGGGGGCTCTTCAAGCTCCTCCTTTTGAACCCATGCATTCATTGGACATTAAATTACTTTCTTGGAAAGTTTTGTTCCTTTTGGCGATCTCTTCTGCCAGAAGAGTCTCTGAATTATCTGCTCTTTCTTGTGAGTTTCCTTTTCTGATTTTTCATCAGGATAAGGCGGTGTTGCGAACTTCTTTTGAATTTTTACCTAAGGTTGTGAATTCCAACAACATTAGTAGAGAAATTGTGGTTCCCTCATTATGTCCTAATCCTAAGAATTCTAAGGAGAAATCGTTGCATTCTTTGGATGTTGTTAGAGCTTTGAAATATTATGTTGAAGCTACTAAGTCTTTCCGAAAGACTTCTAGTCTATTTGTTATCTTTTCCGGTTCTAGAAAAGGCCAGAAAGCTTCTGCCATTTCTTTGGCATCTTGGTTGAAATCTTTAATTCATCATGCCTATGTCGAGTCGGGTAAAACTCCGCCTCAAAGGATTACATCTCATTCTACTAGGTCAGTTTCTACTTCCTGGGCGTTTAGGAATGAAGCTTCGGTTGATCAGATTTGCAAAGCAGCAACTTGGTCCTCTTTGCATACTTTTACTAAATTCTACCATTTTGATGTATTTTCTTCTTCTGAAGCAGTTTTTTGTAGAAAAGTACTTCAGGCAGCGGTTTCAGTTTGAATCTTCTGTTTATGTTTTTCATTAAACTTTATTTTGGGTGTGGATTATTTTCAGCAGGAATTGGCTGTCTTTATTTTATCCCTCCCTCTCTAGTGACTCTTGCGTGGAAAGATCCACATCTTGGGTAGTCATTATCCCATACGTCACTAGCTCATGGACTCTTGCTAATTACATGAAAGAAAACATAATTTATGTAAGAACTTACCTGATAAATTCATTTCTTTCATATTAGCAAGAGTCCATGAGGCCCGCCCTTTTTTTAGTGGTGGTTATGATTTTTTTGTATAAAGCACAATTATTCCAATGCCTTATTTTATATGCTTTCGCACTTTTTTCTTATCACCCCACTTCTTGGCTATTCGTTAAACTGATTTGTGGGTGTGGTGAGGGGTGTATTTGTAGGCATTTTGAGGTTTGGGAAACTTTGCCCCTCCTGGTAGGAATGTATATCCTGTACGTCACTAGCACATGGACTGTTGCTACTATGAAAGAAATGAATTTGTCAGGTAAGTTCTTACATAAATTATGTTTTTTTTGTCCAAAGTCATGCAAAAGATAGCGCACCCTGCACTATTAATTGTGTTCCCAACACACTTAATTATGCATAGTTAGAAAAAATTATAGTGCATTTTTATTATTTATTTTGCTAGCCATTCCAGTAATTTAAAGGGTTTTCAGTGACTTGTTATACCAGCTGCAGGGTATAAAATATTTGAGAAATTGCATTTTCAGGCTTATTTGTGTATATAAAGTAGCAGGTTTTGTGCTTTCAAACCACAGCCTATTATAATGGGTTGAACTTAAAGGTAATATCAGATCTCATTATGTCATAAGTTTGTGTACAAAGACTTGCTTCCTTATCTTAGATTTGTCTTTAACACCATAGCTCAATACATAGAGAAAACAATGGAAAATGTATCATTTTATTGCTCAACTATCCTGCAGCCCACTGATAGTGTAACTTCTTCTGCTGGCTGTGTTTACTTAGACTTGTCAATAGCATATACTCCAGTATTGAAACTTTCAGTATAGGTTGGGATACCACAGACTAAATCAGCTATTTTAAATGCAAACAAAGGAGTAAAGGAGCTACTTGTAAACAATTTAATACACTCTAGCAGGTGAAATTGATCATTGGGAATAATTTAAAGGGAAGACATTTTTTGGGTGAACTGTCCCTTTAGCTCTAAAAACTGTAGTCTTTCCACTCCACTGCCCCCCACCACCACCAAGTGGCTAGTGTGGATTATGTGGAATGCAGAACCTTCACACTCCTACTTGCTGCACAGTGATTGGTTGATTTATGCATGAGCTTTTTAATATCTCTCTCTGATTGGCCACATTAAAGGATGGCTTTTCTATTCTTTCAAAACAAAATAGTAGATGAGTTTGAAAGAGTACAGAGGTCCATTGAATTCAACCTATATAGTGATTACCTCATTTACAACAAGAAGCTGCCAATTGAACTTACATTAAACAATTCAAAAGTCTACTCATTTAACACAATCAAACATTTTCCTGAATTCTGTTTTTTAGCCAGAAATCTATCTATGCCATTTTTAAATTGATCTAAGGTACTGACAGTCACTACCTCCTTAGGCAAGATGTTACACAATTTGATTGCACTTTCTGTGAAAAAAACATTTTTGTTGCTGGAGATTAAATCTTCTTTTCTCTAGCCTTAAATTGTGATCTTGCATCACAAACTTCCGCCTTGGATTAAGAGCTTCCTCCAACTCTGTATATTGGCCTTGAATATAGTATTACCTCTCACATGCCATTTATGTAGAGAAAACAAATCCACTTTGGCTAACTTCTCTTCATAGGTTAAATCCTCCATTCCCTTTATTAGTTTTGTGGCCCTTCTCTGGACTTTTTCTAATTCTGCTATAACCCTTTTTAAAATTGGTCCTCGGAACTGCACTCAATACTCAAGGTGAGGTCTTACCAGGGATTTATACAACCTACTTTTGCTTTCTTTCTTTGTATCTTAATACATGCTAATATCTTATTACCTTAGAATCTGCTGCCTTGCATTTGCTCATTTTAGTGTAAAAATGGCTTTACTATCCCTTTAAGGAATGGAATATTGTGTCTATTGAACAATTTGTTTTGTGAAGGGCTATATCCTATATCCTTTTCTCACGAAATTAATGTTTAGAATAAAACCAAAAGATGAATGGATTCAGCATATAGTCAATTTAATCTGTATTGATCAGGTTGAAATAAATATAACCATTGCTTCTATTATTTTTCTTCATATATTCTACATTATAGCAAATATGTTATTATAGTATAAGTATGTGATGAAACTCTAAGGAAAGAAATATATTTACAACATATGCTAAAATATGAAACAAATGTTGGAGCAATTAACAAATTGAAGCTGTCAGAGTATTTTTTCTCTCATTCTGTTACTTCAAATTATTTTATGGCTATATACTTGTAACTTTGTCCTTTAGAGCTCCTATCAAGACACGTTAGAATTTATGATGGCCAGTCGTGATTTTTGCAAATCATTTTGGAAAATATGTGTGGAATACCATGCCTTTTTTAGACTGTTTGAGGAACCTAAGCCAAAACCAAAGCCAGTTCTTTTTAGCAGAGGATCATCATTTCGATTCAGGTCAGTCAACGATGCCACTGGCATGAGTACAAATACATTTCTGTGGTTTAAGGAAAGACTATTGATGACTCAGATGTAAAAACATAACCAAGCATTGATCAGTAAATTAGAAGTCCAGTATAAATTTGCATTGACGCATACGTTTTATTTATTTATTTTAATTCTCTTAATGTGCTAAATTATATAAATTCATTTTTTATTTAACATATTAGTGTTAACAGCATTTAAACTAGTGTTATTGCGATTGAAAAAAGTTTTCAGATTTAAACATGTTTGGTGACAAAATTGAAATAATTAGTGTAGATTTTTTTGTTTTTGTGAGTGGTTATTAATATTTACACCTAAAGTGTCCCTAATAAGCATTGCATAATTGCTTAATTGCAATTTCTATTTCAATTCAGACCTTTCATAATCTCATTTCAGTATGAGTTGTGCTCTCTCTCTCTCATATATATATATATATATATATATTTTAGAGCTGGGCGATATGATGCAAATGTAAAGAAACAAGAGCACCGGACTGGACTGGGCGATATGACCACAAAAAAAAAAAATCGCAATTTTTTTGGAAAAAAAACAGCGATTGCGATTTAATCGTACTTTTATTAAAAATGACTATAACACCTTAATTTAGCATTAAACAGTTTATTTAACACTACAGAATCTTAATGTACATGTTTATCAATGTCCAATACACTATTTGAGCATAAAAATAGTTGCAATAAAAATTTCTGCCTGTGATGTGATAAAATAGTAGCCACTAGGCAGTTATTAGGTCTTATGACACACAAGTTCACACAACATTCATGTTTTATTAGACAGTCATTCTAACAGTGTGGACACAGTGGTATGATTAACATATGAAGCAGTGTAAGCATAGAGAAACCTGAAAATTGCTCTTTACAGCAGTATGACTTGTAACTTTCTGTATATATAAATACATATAAGTGCAGTTAGCAGTAAAGTAAGTACAATGAATGCACACACTGCTGCATGTGTTATTCATTTTAAGAGAAGTGTCCAGTGAAACATGAGGGATGTTGCATTGACATGGTCAATCCTGACATCCTGCAGCCTGTCATATACAATCACACACTAGTCATAGCTATTCTGTAGTAGTAGATCTATATAAAAGACCACTAAGAAGTAGAACACATCAACAAAGTTATATACAGGAGGTAGTAGTACATAACAACGTTAACTCAAAACATACAAACAAAAGCTAATTTAAATGAAATTAGCTGGCCAGTTCTTACCACATTGCCCATGTTTTCTTGGGCAGTGAGTCTACCTGTGGTAAGAGTAACATATGAAGCAGTGTGTGCAGCATGTAGAAAGAAACCTGAAAAGTGCTGACTGAGGACTATCCAGCTCGAGTCCAGCTGCATGATTTGTGTTTCTAAGTAAAGGTAGTACAATGCAGCACACTGCTGCATGTGTTAGTCATTTAGCTGAGTGACTGTCGATGAAAACATGGGGAATGTGGCATTGGCAAAGTCAATCCTGACATCCTGCAGCCTGTCATATTACATTAATTTTTACAGCTATAGCTGTAGTACAGAACACGCTCACAGTAAGAAGTAGAACACCAGTTATAGTTAGAGTAACTAGTACAATACATAATACAAACAACTGAACTCAACACACACACAGCTAATTGAAATGAAAATAGCTGTCCAGTTCTTACCACTTTGTCCATGGTTTTCTTGGGCACTGGGCAGTCAGTCTAGCTGTGGTGTGAGTAACATATGAAACAGTGTATGCATTGCATGCATGGAGAAACCTGAAAAGTGCTGAGTGTGCAGCAGTATGATGTGTGTTCTGTTTACATTAAAGCTATTACAATTCACACTGATGCATGTGTTAGTTATTAGCCGAGTGACTGTCCACTGTCCAGGAAAACATGGGGGATGTGGCATTGACAAGGGCAATCCTTACATCCTGCACTGCCTTTCATATTACATCACGCAGCTATTCTGTAGTACATAACAGAACACTAATATAGTTAGAGTACATAATACACAAGTGAACTCAAGACACACAAAGCTAATTGAAATCTGCACGACTTGCTGCTCAGACACAATGGCCTTATCAGACATCACCTTGGCCTTGATGCTTGTAATTTTATCCACATTTATGTAGGTTGTCTTGAATCGTAGATCAAGGAATGATGCTATATCTAGCAGATCTTGAGTATCCTCATCTTTTTAATTTTGTATTCATAATATATATTCAAGAATTTTGGATTTCAGTGTCTTGGTAAAGTCAGAATCATCTTCCTCCAGAGCCAGTATCTTTGTGTTTAATAGATGCAGAACTGGTTTCACATATGATACACTGACTTAGTTTTCTCCAGAAGTAATTGCGAGATGGCAGTTGGTATCTCTTGTCGAGTGTGTGTATCATTCTTTTGAAGCCTTCTTTACTAATCGTGTATGCAGGCACCATGTCTTTGCATATATATAATATGCAATAGCGTTGGTTATTTCTCTATGCCTTTTTGAGGTCTTCGCATATGGTGATGTCACTGTGTTTGCAATTCCTTTATGATTGATTGATTGCTGCTCAACTTTAGATTCACAGCTTGTTTGTGTTGTCTTTTCTCTACCAGGGTTTTTTTTTTTTGACATACATCGTTCAAAGATTTCCTTATGCCGCTGTTTAAGGTACTGGAACAGGTTTGATGTGTTACTTCGTTTTGCTGCAACACTCGTTGCACAAGTTTTGCCGATTACTTGGTTCTGTTTCTCATCCTCTTTTCTGAATCCAAAATATTCCCAAACAACTGATGTGGAATTTTTCTTTGGCACCAACAATTCTGTAGCAACATCAACATCATCTTCATCATCATAGTCGTTATTGTTGGACACGGACAACTCTTCAGAACTCATCTTAAATTTTATTTACCACACACACAATACCAGCTGGCACAAAACATATGAGGAGAATCAGTAGATTATACTACCGCACACACTGTCAATATCAGTAGGGTCAAGTGTCACTGGCAAGTGGCAACCGTGGCACAAGTAGACTAGACCACAGTCTTGCACTTGAATACAAAGACAGAGAACTATTGAACAGCCTTGATATTGCAGTTAGCCTAGCTCTGATGATGCTAGTATTGCTTCTTCAAGTTGCAGAGATGACGCAGTGGAAGCAGTCTTAAAAAAGCTTCTTGAAGATTTTTTATTAGAATCACACAATTTATTTTGATTAATAATTAAAGAATAGATGATATGCTTCTGTTGCAATTAAGACAAGAGAGAGACCACAGGCACTTGAAAGTCTTGAATATAAAGAGAGGACAACAATGTGCTATATGATGCAGTGACAGTCACCTTGATTGAAGAGAGAACACAGGCAGGCTGCACTTGAATATAAAGAAGACAACGATGGGCTCGATTAAGCCGTCGCCTTGATTGAAGAGAGAACACTAGCTTGCTGCACTTTAAAGAAGAAAAAAATAGGCTGATACTTAGTGCTATGATGCAGGCACCTTGATTGAAGAGAAGTAGAGAACACTGGCTTTCTGCACTTGAATATAAAGACGACAACAATGGGCTCGCTTGATTAAGCAGTCACCTTGATAGAAGAGAGAACACAGGCTAGCTGCACTTGAATATAAAGAAGACAACGATGGGCTTGATTAAGCTGTCACCTTGATTGAAGAGAGAACACAGGCTTGCTGCACTTTAAAGAAGAAACAAATAGGCTGATACTTAGTGCTATGATGCAGGCACCTTGCTTGAAGAGAAGTAGAGAACACAGGCTAGCTGCACTTGAATATAAAGAAGACAACGATGGGCTTGCTTAACTTAATGATGCTGTCACCTTGATTGAGTAGAGACAAGAGACCACAAGCTTATACACTTTATTGAAATGATTTAAATATAAACTTTAAAGACGACAACAATGGGGTTGCTCATATTCATCTTTATTTAGACTGAGGCAACACTGGCTTTCACTGGAGGAGACTGACCTTGCAGTTGTAGAATACACTGGCTGAATGGCTGACCTAGCTGTTGTAGAAGACAGAGGCTTTCAGAGTTGCAGTTCACCTGCAGGATGACTTTGCTGTTGTAGAAGAAGAAACAGGTGCACTTAGGATGTGGATGACCTTGCTGTTGTAGAAGAAGAAACAGGCTGCAGGATGTGTGGATGACCTTGCTGTTGTAGAAGAAGAAACATGCTGCAGGATGTGTGGATGACCTTGCTGTTGTAGAAGAAGAAACAGGCTGCAGGTTGTGTGGATGACCTTTCTGCTGTTGTAGAAGAAGAAACAGGCTGCAGGTTGTGTGGATGACCTTGCTGCTGTTGTAGAAGAAGAAGAAACAGGCGGCAGGATGTGTGGATGACCTTGCTGCTGTTGTAGAAGAAGAAACAGGCTGCAGGATGTGTGGATGACCTTGCTGCTGTTGTAGAAGAAGAAACAGGCTGCACTAGGATGTGTGGATGACCTTGCTGTTGTAGAAGAAGAAACAGGCTGCAGGATGTGTGGATGACCTTGCTGTAGTAGAAGAAGAAACAGGATGCAATCTGGAACCACAGCTGTTGGCTGACTTTGGTGAACTTGAGTAGATGACACACAGGCACTGTCAGGCACAGGGCCGGTGCTAGGATTTTTGGCCACACAGGCGAGGATACATTTTGCCACCTCCCCCCTCCATTGCATCCCATCCCATTGGTAGTTAAAGGGATATGAAACCCAAATTTTTTCTATCATGATTCAGATAGACCATGACATTTTAAGCAACTTTCTAATTAACTCCTATCTGTATTTAAAAAGCAGGAATGTAAGCTTAGGAGCTGGCCCATTTAAGGTTCAGCACATGGGTATCATCACCATATGTGTATATTAGCTGTCATATATGAGTATTAGCCACCATATGTGTATATTATTAGCTGTTATATATGAGTATTAGCCACCATATGTGTATATTATTAGCTGTCATACATGAGTATTAGCCACCATATGTGCATATTAGCTGTGACGTCATATGAGTATTAACCACTATATGTGTAAGTATATTAGCTGTCATATATGAGTATTAGCCACCATACAGGGAGTGCAGAATTATTAGGCAAATGAGTATTTTGACCACATCATCCTCTTTATGCATGTTGTCTTACTCCAAGCTGTATAGGCTCGAAAGCCTACTACCAATTAAGCATATTAGGTGATGTGCATCTCTGTAATGAGAAGGGGTGTGGTCTAATGACATCAACACCCTATATCAGGTGTGCATAATTATTAGGCAACTTCCTTTCCTTTGGCAAAATGGGTCAAAAGAAGGACTTGACAGGCTCAGAAAAGTCAAAAATAGTGAGATATCTTGCAGAGGGATGCAGCACTCTTAAAATTGCAAAGCTTCTGAAGCGTGATCATCGAACAATCAAGCGTTTCATTCAAAATAGTCAACAGGGTCGCAAGAAGCGTGTGGAAAAACCAAGGCGCAAAATAACTGCCCATGAACTGAGAAAAGTCAAGCGTGCAGCTGCCAAGATGCCACTTGCCACCAGTTTGGCCATATTTCAGAGCTGCAACATCACTGGAGTGCCCAAAAGCACAAGGTGTGCAATACTCAGAGACATGGCCAAGGTAAGAAAGGCTGAAAGACGACCACCACTGAACAAGACACACAAGCTGAAACGTCAAGACTGGGCCAAGAAATATCTCAAGACTGATTTTTCTAAGGTTTTATGGACTGATGAAATGAGAGTGAGTCTTGATGGGCCAGATGGATGGGCCCGTGGCTGGATTGGTAAAGGGCAGAGAGCTCCAATCCGACTCAGACGCCAGCAAGGTGGAGGTGGGGTACTGGTTTGGGCTGGTATCATCAAAGATGAGCTTGTGGGGCCTTTTCGGGTTGAGGATGGAGTCAAGCTCAACTCCCAGTCCTACTGCCAGTTTCTGGAAGACACCTTCTACAAGCAGTGGTACAGGAAGAAGTCTGCATCCTTCAAGAAAAACATGATTTTCATGCAGGACAATGCTCCATCACACGCGTCCAAGTACTCCACAGCGTGGCTGGCAAGAAAGGGTATAAAATAAGAAAATCTAATGACATGGCCTCCTTGTTCACCTGATCTGAACCCCATTGAGGACCTGTGGTCCATCATCAAATGTGAGATTTACAAGGAGGGAAAACAGTACACCTCTCTGAACAGTGTCTGGGAGGCTGTGGTTGCTGCTGCACGCAATGTTGATGGTGAACAGATCAAAACACTGACAGAATCCATGGATGGCAGGCTTTTGAGTGTCCTTGCAAAGAAAGGTGGCTATATTGGTCACTGATTTGTTTTTGTTTTGTTTTTGAATGTCAGAAATGTATATTTGTGAATGTTGAGATGTTATATTGGTTTCACTGGTAAAAATAAATAATTGAAATGTGTATATATCCCCTAAAATAGCTAAAACTAAAAACAAACTAAAAACTACTTCCAAAAATATTCAGCTTTGATATTAATGAGTTTTTTGGGTTCATTGAGAACATGGTTGTTGTTCAATAATAAAATTAATCCTCAAAAATACAACTTGCCTAATAATTCTGCACTCCCTGTATTCAGCTTTGATATTAATGAGTTTTTTGGGTTCATTGAGAACATGGTTGTTGTTCAATAATAAAATTAATCCTCAAAAATACAACTTGCCTAATAATTCTGCACTCCCTGTTTGTGTATATCTCTCATTTATAAGTATTACTGAGTAATACTCATATATGACAGGTATACACACATTGTGGATAATACTCATATATGATAGCTAATATACACATATGGTGGCTAATACTCATACATCTGACAGCAGCTAATACACACATATGGTCAGTGGCTAATACCATATATGACAGCTAAATAGCTAATATACACATATGGTGGCTAATAACTCATATGACATCTGACAGCACTTAATATACATATATGGTCAGTGGCTAATACCATATATGACAGCTAAATAGCTACTATACACATATGGTGGCTAATACAGTAATAATTACTGTATTAGCCACCCATATGTGTATATTAGCTGTCATGTCATTGTCATATGTTAAGTATTAGCTTTGGTAAAATACTTTAAAATAAATCATATTGGTAGTTAAAATAATGGACAGAAAAGGAAAATAAAAAAAAACAGCTTGTGTAAACTACAAGAGTATCAGTAAAAAAATATATAACAGACATTCATAAAGATTAGACCACAGTGCCAACTTCAGTACCTCCGGTCTGGCCATCTGGGTGGGCATCACTCACGTGGCGTGGCTCAGGCTCAGCCTTAATTTCAAAATTATTTTAACTGTGTGTCAGACTGTCAGTACTGGTATCTATTTTGCTGCTCCCTCCAGCCAGCCCAGGATTCATTTAAGTAGATTTGTCAATAATAATTAATAATGACTTTCCTGATAAATGTAATATGGCATCAATTGACGGTTGACCCGAAGAGCAGCCAGCAACCACCACGTATACATTAAGGGATTTGACTCCTGTCTGTGACATAAATCCTTTAATGTATATAGGCGGCGGGGCTGGCTGCTTCAGGTCAATCAACCGACCAATCAACCGTCAATTGATGCAATATTATATATATCATGAAAGTCATTATAGTAGTATGTGTTTGTATGCCCGCTCTGGCCTCCGGCCCCCTCAGAGACCCCAATATTCCTAGAAATGCCTGCTCCAGCCTCCGGCCCCCTCAGAGACCACCACCATTCCTACCTCACTCGAAGTCTTCACTTATCGTCTGCGGGCTGGGCCGGCCGTCTCTCCATCTTGGACAATGCATGCATCATCACTCAGTCTCACCTCGCGTGGCTCAGGTTAGAGATGGTGCAGTGTGTGCCTGACGAGCAGTCAGGCAGCCGCGGCTCATCATCCGGATCCCGCACGATTTCTCCCTCTTAGAGTGAGTCAGTGAACAGGAAGCGCAGCTGCGCAAGTGTGCTCCGCCTCCTACACCACACGCACGAGCGGCTCGCCCACATTTCCATAGGCTATAAGCAAATAGCCGGGCCAGCCCAGGGACAGGTGTCAGGAAGTAGTAACTATAGAATAAGTTCAGTTGCGTAACGTTGCAGGCAATAATCGACAAATAAATTATGCTTAATACTGTACATATACATTTTATTATTAACTACTGTACATTATTCATAATACATTTTAAGTCCCTGCCTGTACAGTCTCTCACTTTCTCATGATCCATCTTCTTCACCTTCAGGGCGGCAGATTTTATCCTAGGCAGTCGGCACCGCTTTCAGCGCCCCTCTGCTGGTGCACCCTAAGGCGGCTTCCTACACTGCCTTATACAAAACGCCGGCCCTGGTCAGGCAGTATTTGCTGTTAGTTGAACAATGAACATAAAATATTTTTAGAATAAGGTGGTGGTGGGAGGGAGACAAGTTCTACTTTTTGGAAAGGCAAAATAAATGAATGAAAATTTGAAATGCATTAAAAAAAAAGTTTTTTATTTTTTTTATTTGATGATGTCCCTCCCAGTCCATTACTGTTTCTGACTGTGTTGTGTTCGTTCATTGTTGTCAATAACACAGTCAGAAACAGTAATGGACTGGGAGGGACATAAAAGTAAAAAAAACACTTTTTTTCTACATTTAATTAATTTGTTTTGTGTTCAAGAGCAATAGAGCATGGCATGGCATCCTAAGCAAGTAACATTTGAAATTAAATTGACTTATATTTTATTAGCTTAGCTATTTTATTTTTTTCTTAAACGCAATTGGTTAGGCATACTTAGGGCTGCTATTTTGTGTCTGCACAATGCACATGGACAGTTAATAGGGCATTGCAGACTTGACACAATGAATGCTTTGATTGCACATTTAAGCATCATGCTAATTTTGATATTTTTGCTCACCAAAATGCATTAACCATTAATGATTTTTTATTGTTGCAGCACTAGCCTAGCAAGCATCAATTCTAAAAAAAAACAATCTGACTTGCATTAATTGCAGAGGCTGAGCTACAATAAAAAATTATTAGACTTTTATTGATTTATTTTTTTAATAAAAAAAAATATATTACTTTATTTGCACTTGCTGCAGCAATGCATCCATCCATAAATAAAAAATAAACATATTACTCCAATATAACTTATTTGGGAAGTGGAACATAAACTAATATAATAAGAAAAGAGATCTTTTTTTATTATTTATTCAAAATGATTTGTGTTATAACTTATGGTACACTACTGGACTGCAAAATGGTATAATAAGGGTAATGGTAATGTAAATAAAAAATGAACTATTTAAAAATAAAAGAAAAGTATTATACAAAACAAAAATATGTGCACTCACTGACTGCACCACTGTGTACTGTTTATGAGATTGATGATCTATCTTCTGGGAATCTAAATTAAAAAGTAACTATCTCATTATTATCTATATCATTAATATTATCATCCTCTGACCTATCCTCTGAATATTATTTTAACTGTATGTAACATAAATAATAATATAAATTCACAAATTTCACAAAGCAATACATCCTACAAGCAAGTAGTATAGTAGCAAGTGCAACCCTTAATGAACATGTTATCTAAATCCCAATGTTTACATTCACAATTTCACATGCATCACAGAAAAAAAGTGCACTTAAAAAGTTTTAATTTTTTTTATTTTTAATATTCTTTATTGCTCACAACTTTGAGCTGTCCCACTGCCACACCACCGCTTGACCACCGCCACACTACTTCCAGATGACTGCAGGTCAGGATGAAAGCCAGTTGCTGCCACACACTCATAATTCTCTGCAAAAATGGCCGTTTCGCGGGCATTCTCAGGTCCGCCTACGGCCGCACCCTGGTCCGCCTCTCATCCTCTCTCTCCGCCTCCGTTTTCATGAAGATTAAAGAATTATTTTTTTTTCTTCAAGAAAATCCCGTACACTCTTGCGGTTTTTAAACCGCGGCGATTAATCGCGGTTTAAAACCGCATGTGCGGTTAATCGTGCAGCCCATATATATATATATATATATAGATGAAGCATTAGTAAATACACCTATGTTCATTGCAAAGGCTTCTTTATTTCAATTTTGTTGCAAGCCTTCTTAAGTTAAAATTCTGTGTATAGGACAGGACATTCTCCCATACATAAACTGTTAAATTAGTAATAATTATTGCATTTTCTCATTTATTTTAAGTGGTCGTACGCAAAAGCAAGTATTGGACTATGTCAAGGAAGGAGGGCATAAAAAAGTACAGTTTGAGAGGTAAGCAACTTTAAAGTTTGTAGACAGAATCTTTAATAGACCAGAACTTTAGTTGCCTTTTATTTAACTTGTGATATGAGAGGACAGCATCTTTTAGTAATCAATGATTATAACATTTATAGTGAAAAGTGACTTTCTTTGCTCACCAAAGTAGCACTCACCATCAAAAAATGTTTTCCTTCAAGGATGACAGACAGAAACCCAAAGCTATTTAGGTGTGGACTCATGTCTCATTGCTCTTTAAGATGTGGTTCCCTTCTCCCCCAACTTTGACTATCAGGCTCTGGAACATGAAATATATTATGTGTTAAATTTAAATGTTACTAAAATAGTTTTTGTCATAGAAACCTTATCATTTTAAGACATCATAGGTTAATTTTTTTTTTTCTGTGTCCAGTATGTCCATGCTTGCTATATACAATTTTTTTTTTTTTAAGCAAAGATCAGAAGCCGGTCTTAAAAGTCAAACTTTTGGGATGACTAATTTCTTTTACTGTCAACAGCTTTGGTCAATTAAGGGTAACTTTGCATAATACAGGTATACCCCGCTCATACAGCGGGTTAGGGACCGGAGCCTCGCTGTAAAGTGAAATGCACCTTAAAGTGAAACAAGGCGGTTTTAGCTTTCTTTTCACTTGCCAGTGTGTTTAAAAACTTGAAAACATGTTTGAACTAACATATATTAGGGGTGCAATAGTGCTACGTTTAGTTTAACACTTGCACAGCACAGTATTCAATAAATACTGTACCTGTAAAATAGGGACAATTACTGTAGTAAAATTTGCCAGACTATAGCACTGAGACACAGGTTGCACTGTAATGCTGTAAACAGAGTGAACTACGCATAATAAAATGGTGCCAGTCATTTTTCTCGCAATCTCACGATGATTACAGTTATGTTTCAAAATCCTTGGAGGTTGAACTTCAGCTCCACAAAGCGCTGTATTAGCCGCGCTGTAAAGTGAGGTATACCTGTATTAAAATAGGAGTGTCCTAATATATTACATCATGAAGACATTTAGTATGACACAGGTCATGTTTGTATCAAAAAGTAGTATTGCTACTTAATGTACCTAAACATAAGTATAAAGTATATGACTTCCATGCATAATGGGATATGAATCAGTACTCCTTCAGTAAAAAAAATAATATATATATATATATATAATCAATAAAATGTGTTGTATAGGAATTTAGCACATCTAGGCAAGTATCCCCGCTTGCTTTTACCCAGAAAAATTCCATATACACGGTTACCAATGCACAAGAGGATTCTGGGTAAGATATGCAACATCTCAAACTCTTTGCTTAAAATACTGTGTTAACACACAGCGATCCCCTTTGCCTCCCATTATGCAAAGTCAATCATTCTTTCATAAAGGTGGATAGAGTCCACAATCTATTACTCCTGGGAATTACACTCCTGACCAGCAGGAGGAGGCAAAGATTCCCCAAACTCCAAGAGCCCTTAAAACCCCTCCCACCTTACTGGAGACTAGTCTTATCTTTGCCTCCACAGGAGGAAGGGGAAGAATGAATATGTTATCATATCGATTTGAGGCCCAGTTTCCCCTCAGTGAACCACTGATTGGACAGAGGGAAGTTTTGGAGTATTGATAATGGCACAACTACACCCTATGGGAGTTAGACACAGCCCTGCCACAGGTGTCGCGGAGACATCACTGGATTGGCTATCTTCTGGAAGCAGTTCTTCTCTGCTTATTGTAAGTTCAGTAGTGTGGGTGCCTATCAGGTAAGTGTGTGGATAGTTGTTTGGCACCTGCTTAGCCTGTAAGCTATTAGTAGATACTCTGTTATGGGTATATCATAGCCTGGGGGCCATTTTGTCAGGCATTTTATGTAGTATTGGTTTGAAGGTATTTTACTTTCATTCTGTATTTTTATGTTAGTGGCTAAGGGGTGCGTTGCCTTTTTTTTTTTTTTTTTTGGTTTATGTGCACATCTGCAGTTTATCCTTCCTTTTCTAATTAGCGCATAGGCTTTTTTCTTCTTAAAACGGGGAGAGTCCACAGCTGGATTCATTACTTTTGGGAAAAACAGAACCTGGCCACCAGAAGGAGGCAAAGACACCCCAGCCAAAAGGCTTAAATACCTCCCCCACTTCCCTCATCCCCCAGTCATTCTTTGCCTTTCATCACAGGAGGTTGGCAGAGAAGTGTCAGAAGATTACGGAATAGTCTCTTATGGAGGGTAGTACTCTTTGAGATGGGACTGGGGTTTTAAGTAGTCCTGTCAGCCTCTAAGTGAGAGCATGGATGAAAGTTAGAGTCCGGAGATGCAGGGAGAGTCTATCTGTGAAACCATCCCGACTCATATTAACAGCTCCATAAGCAATCAGCGTTGACGAGTTTCGCTGCCTGCTTTCTTCACCCAAGTCCATGTCAGAAGCGATGCTACTATCTGTCAAACTTGAAGGGCCGTGTTACTGTTCCACGGCATAGATTCCGGTAAGATCGTTTCATTTTATTTTTATTGTGATGTGATGTAAATGATAAAAGACAGGGTCTCAGTGGGACTCCTTTATCTTTATGGAATCAAGGGTTAATATCTCCTGAGGGGGGTTATTGAACAGTGGGGGACTTTAATCATGTTTGTTATGTGATTCTGTCTGCTTATGTGTAGAGATGTTGGGGCTCATGGCTATTACGGAACGTACACATTTTTTTCGAGCTGCACAGTTCCTGGGGACAGGCGCGCTTTTTCTTTGGCTTACATGTCGCATCTCGTGACCGGGCATGGTCACATTTTCATTCTCCATTTCTGTATTTGTGACCAAGTGTCGGGGGAGAGGGTCTGTTTCTTTACTTGTCTGGGTCATAGGTGGTTAGTGCCCCAGCCATTGGGGGTGTAAGGTGCCAGGTTTTTTTGTCCATTATTTAATCAGTCAAGCTATGGAGGAGTCTGATTTTTCGGAGAAGGATTTCTCCAATTCGGATTCTGTTACTTGCATAGATTGTGGGGAGGCCAGGGTAATCTAGCCCAATCAACTATGCTCCGTATGCCGTAATAGAGTGCTCTCTCCTACCTCTGGGGAGAGGTTAGAGACCGCTGAGCCGTCCGCCTCTGAGGATGGTGTGTTCCCTAGTATCTTCTGTTTCTACACAGGCAGTTATCCTGAATACCGTTACCCCTTCTCCGGAAGGAGGTTTATTTCCACCAGAGGTTACTGCACGGTTTCGCATGGCCATATATTTGGCGTTGGCGCACTTGCATCTTCCTGATTGCAAGCGAAGAGTTTATCCGTGTCCTCTTAAACTGGGTATGCCAGGTGCAAGTTCGATTGTATTGGATCTTTCAGATGGTGAACAGCGCAAGACGAGTGGAGGGACGAGATCCTACTCCTGGTCGTCTTTTGTTTTGTGTGTCTAATCCCAGTTCTGAGCTCTTGAGGAATAGGGTATCTGATAGGCCGGTCCTGTTAGTGTTTCCGTTCCTTTTTGGCGTTCACCTGCGGGTGCTGCCTACTTTCTTTTGATCCTATTTGGATGTGTTTTATTTATTTTATTTTAGCGCTCGTGGCTGTTATAGATTTTTCCTTTTAGTAAAATTCTTTCTTCTCTGGCATTTTGATGCTAGCGGAAGTTTAAAAAAAATTAAAAATTTATATTTTAAGACAATGTTTAAGCCCCAGAGCTTATTTATCTGTCGTTTGTTCGTTTAGTCTAGCCTTGCTAGGTTTTATAACTTTCAGTTGGCTTTTGAACAGTTCGGTTGTACCCTGGATATCAGGCTGGTCCTTGTTTGGTACTAGTTCACTCTGTTCTTTTGATCTTTATATCAGACATGTTGTATCCTTGACAACAGGCTGGTCCTGTTTGGGTACTAGGTTTGCTTACTTCTTGTGAAGAGGTTGTTTTCTTGTGTTTACAAGTTATAGGAGGCCATTCTTTCCTAGATGTTAGGCTGGTCCTAGTTTATTTCCTCTTGATGAGCCGTCCGATGTTGGTTCATACTCAATACTAAGTGTTTTGCCCCTGCATAGCTTGCATGGCTAGCTGGGTTTACAAATCCTGCTGTAGCAGAATATTTGTAGTTCCTGAGGTCCTTTGGACAGGAGCTGGAGTCCTCTCTTCTGAGGGGGACCAGATGACTGGAGATCTTCAGTACCTGGTGTAGGGGGTGATTGTTCCCCTCTATTGGTACTTCTTTGTGTATCGATTTGTCCTATTTTAAGATCTCCTCCACTAGTGTTTGTCTCCTTTTTTTAAAGAATTGTTCTTTTTGTTCCCCTTGCCTTTTGGGGTAGGACTTCCAGTCATCTGGTTTGGAAGACCCGGTTCTTAGGGACCGCTTTTTCCTTGCAGTATCCACCTTTTTTAATGCTTATTCTTGGGGATCTGGAGGATTGTTATGCAGTCTCTCTTGCCGTCGCCTGCTAGGAGTTTTTGTGATGTTCGTTCATTCGTTAATTCTAGGGCTGCAACTAACGATTATTTTCATAATCGATTAGTTGGTCGATTTTTTCGATTAATCGGTTAAAAAAAACCACAAAAAAACAACCCTATAAAAAAAAAAAAAAAAAAAAATATAAATATTATTAGAGCAGATGTGGACTAGTTTCAAGTTCAACCTATCTCTCTGCTGCCGGTTCCAGAAAACCAAAAACTAAAATGACTTTTTCTCAAAATTATTTTAAAAAATAGTTTAGGTTTACATGGGATGTCATCATGATTATGCTCCCAGTGGGGTTGTAACATAAACAGAGAGGTACTAATTTGTTCCTTTTTAATTTTCTGATTTTCACTACTCTAAGTATTGCTATCTGCAAGTAAAAAGTGAGAAATAAAATAAGGACTCTTTTGGTCTGCTCTCTCTAAAAGCTAAGCACATTATATTCAGTTGTGGGTATAATTAGCAGGAACAATAATACATTGATTGAATTTGAGTCATACACTCACACAGATTTAAACACACATTTAAAAAAATCACACACATAGCAAAAACTTGAAGATTATATAAATATATAATAAATTATAATATAAATATAATATTATAATTGTACAATTAATATCAATTTCAAATCCCTGGGGATCCAGTGGAGTGTCAGTGGGGTGTTTTGTTTTTTAATAAAGAAAAAAAAATCCTTAACCTTTGATTTTTTTAGCCAACCATGTGCAATAGCAATTTCTTTCATGTAATTAGCAAGAGTCCATGAGCTAGTGACGTATGGGATATACATTCCTACCAGGAGGGGCAAAGTTTCCCAAACCTTAAAATGCCTATAAATACATCCCTCACCACACCCACAATTCAGTTTTACAAACTTTGCCTCCCGTGGAGGTGGTGAAGTAAGTTTGTGCTAGATTCTACGTTGATATGCGCTTCGCAGCAGGCTAGAGCCCGGTTTTCCTCTCAGAGTGCAGTGAATCTCAGAGGGATGTGAAGAGAGTATTGCCTATTTGAATTCAATGGTCTCCTTCTACGGGATCTATTTCATAGGTTCTCTGTTAACGGTCGTAGAGATTCATCTCTTACCTCCCTTTTCAGATCGACGTTATACTCTTATATACCATTACCTCTACTGATTCTCGTTTCAGTACTGGTTTGGCTATCTACTATATGTAGATGAGCGTCCTGGGGTAAGTAAGTCTTATTTTTTGTGACACTCTAAGCTATGGTTGGGCACTTTATATATAAAGTTCTAAATATATGTCTTTAAACTTAGATTTGCCTTGATTCAGTATGATCAATATTCCTTATTTCAGACAGTCAGTTTCATTATTTGGGATTATGCATATGAATAATCAATTTTTTTCTTACCTTAAAAATTTTTTCAAATTGACTTTTTTCCCTGTGGGCTGTTAGGCTCGCGGGGGCTGAAAATGCTTCAATTTATTGCGTCATTCTTGGCGCAGACTGTTTTGGCGCAAATTTTTTTTTATAATTTCCGGCGTCATACTTGGCGCCGAAAGTTGTTCGTGATTGCGTAATTTTTTTGACTTTTTGCGCCAAAAACGTTGGTGTCACCGGATGTGGCGTCATTCTTGGCGCCAAAAAAATTTAAGGCGCCAATAATGTGGGCGTCTTTTTTGGCGCTAAAAAATGTGGGCGTCATTCTTGTCTCCACCTTTTTTTCACATTATTTCAGTCTCGTTTTTCATTGCTTCTGGTTGCTAGAGGCTTGTTCATTGGCATTTTTTCCCATTCCTGAAACTGTCATTTAAGGAATTTGATAATTTTGCTTTATATGTTGTTTTTTCTATTACATATTGCAAGATGTCTCAGATTGACCCTGGATCAGAATCTACTTCTGGAAAGTCGCTGCCTGATGCTGGTTCTACCAAAGTTAAGTGCATTTGTTGTAAACTTGTGGTAACTGTTCCTCCGGCTGTAGTTTGTGATGAATGTCATGATAAGCTTGTTAATGCAGATAATATTTCCATTAGTAATATACCATTACCTGTTGCTGTTCCCTCAACATCTAATGTTCAGGATGTTCCTGTTAATATAAAATAATTTGTTTCTAAATCTATTAGGAAGGCTATGTCTGTTATTCCTCCTTCCAGTAAACGTAAAAGGTCTTTTAAAACTTCTCATTTTTCAGATGAAATTTTAAATGACCATCATCATTCTGATTTGTCTGTTTCTGATGAAGATTTTTCTGGTTCAGAAGATTCTATCTCAGATATTGACACTGATAAATCTTCATATTTATTTAAAATGGAATTTATTCGCTCTTTACTTAAAGAAGTTTTAATCGCTTTAGAGATGGAGGAATCTAGTCCTCTTGATACTAAATCTACTAAGCGTTTAAATTCGGTTTTTAAACCTCCTATGGTTATTCCAGAAGTTTTTCCTGTCCCTGATGCTATTTCTGAAGTAATTTTTAGGGAATGGAATAATATGGGTACTTCATTTACTCCTTCTCAAAGGTTTAAGAAATTGTATCCTGTGCCATCTGACAGGTTAGAGTTTTGGGACAAAATCCCTAAAGTTGATGGAGCTATCTCTACTCTTGCTAAACGTACTACTATTCCTACGGCAGATAGTACTTCCTTTAAGGATCCTTTAGATAGGAAGATTGAATCCTTTCTAAGGAAAGCTTATTTATGTTCAGGTAATCTTCTTAGGCCTGCTATTTCTTTGGCTGATGTTGCTGCCGCTTCCACTTTTTGGTTGGAGGCTTTAGCACAACAAGTATCAGACCATAATACTTATAGCATTGTTAAACTTCTTCAACATGCTAATAACGTTATTTGTGATGCCATCTTTGATATCATTAGAGTTGATGTCAGGTATATGTCTTTAGCTATTTTAGCTAGAAGAGCTTTATGGCTTAAAACTTGGAGTGCAGATATGTCTTCTAAGTCAACTTTGCTTTCTCTTTCTTTCCAAGGTAATCAATTATTTGGTTCCCAGTTGGATTCTATTATTTCCACTGTTACTGGGGGGAAAGGAACTTTTTTGCCTCAGGACAAAAAATCTAAGGGTAAATATAGGGCTGCTAATCGTTTTCGTTCCTTTCGTCAGAATAAGGAACAGAAGTCTGACCCTTCCCCTAAAGGAACTTGTTCTGTTTGGAAACCTTCTCCAATCTGGAATAAATCCAAGCCTTTTAGAAAGTCAAAACCAGCTCCCAAGTCCACATGAAGGTGCGGCCCTCATTCCAGCACAGCTGGTAGGGGGCAGGTTACGATTTTTCAAAGACATTTGGATCAATTCGATTCACAGTCTTTGGATTCAGAACATTGTTTCACAAGGGTACAGAATAGGTTTCAAGGTAAGGCCGCCTGCGAAGAGATTTTTTTCTCTCTCACATTCCAATAAATCCAGTGAAGGCTCAGGCATTTCTGAAATGTGTTTCAGATCTAGAGTTGGCTGGAGTAATTGTGCCAGTTCCAGTTCTGGAACAGGGTCTGGGGTTTTACTCAAATCTATTCATTGTACCAAAGAAGGAGAATTCCTTCAGACCAGTTCTGGATCTAAAGATATTGAATCGTTATGTAAGGATACCAACATTCAAAATGGTAACTATAAGGACTATTCTGCCTTTTGTTCAGCAAGGGCATTATATGTCCACAATAGATTTACAGGATGCATATCTTCATATTCCGATTCATCCAGATCACTTTCAGTTTCTGAGATTCTCTTTTCTAGACAAGCATTACCAGTTTGTGGCTCTTCCATTTGGCCTAGCAACAGCTCCAAGGATCTTTTCAAAGGTTCTCGGTGCCCTTCTCTCTGTAATCAGAGAACAGGGTATTGCGGACGATATCTTGGTACTTGCTCAGTCTTCACATTCTGCAGAATCTCATACGAATCAACTTGTGTCGTTTCTTCAAAAACATGGTTGGAGGATCAATTTACCAAAGAGTTCCTTGATTCCTCAGACAAGGGTAACCTTTCTAGGTTTTCAAATAGATTCAGTGTCCATGGCCTTGTCTCTAACAGAAAAGAGACGTCTGAAATTGGTTTCAGCCTGTCGAAACCTTCAGTCTCAGAAAAAATGGGGTTTATTTAGCAGCGCTAAAAAAAGCTAGGGAATGATGATACCAATCTAATTTATGTTTTATACAATCTATTTTATTTAAAAATTCTTATAACACATAAAAACAACAGCAAATGCTTTTCCTAATTAATAAAGGGACGTCTCCCTTATACAACACTTATAAAAACAGACTAGAACCATATAATCCTAGAATTTCAGGTATAAAGGAATTAATTCTATAGATAACATATGGCAAGCAACAAATTTCTAAGATAAATGGTGAATTAAATATTTAAAAGGCACAAATGTATCAATCCTAATAGCTTTACAGTTCTTCAGTAACAAATTCAGTTATAAAGTTACACAGTTACTTTCCTTGGACATATAATTGGCTCAGGTGTGCTGGATAGTTAAAAAGGCAAAAAACAGCCAATATTCTGATTTAGGTGCCAAAGCAATCGTGGTTAATGGAAATGGTTAATTTAACAGATGAATACCTTGATGTCTTTAAAGTTCAGTTTGCGTGTTTTAAAAAACGTAGTGCAAATTAGTGTAGAGGTACCTTAATCTGTCCTGGTTGCAACCGCTGATTATCTTCACTGTGAGGGATTCACAGACTGTTTGTTCCTGGTGCTTCTGATAAGTCACCTGACCTTCTCTTTGATTCAGAGGTCAGGGGTGATGATCCGTTCTGGTGATGTAGTTATTCTTTTTTTTTTGTTTTCCTTTCTTCTTATAGCCCAAATATTGTTTTCATCTGGGTTCCCTCAGACTTCTTAAGGTTTGAAGAAATCTTTGGTCAGTGTTTAGCAGTAACACCGTATTCCCTGAAGTTACCAAAGGTAGATTTTAACTTGCAGGGTCAGGAGAAAAGTTTAAAGTTGCAGGGTCACACAGCTTTGTGACAGTAGTAAATGAAGTTTAGTAGAGTGTAGCAGGTCCCATTCAACGCGTTTCACCCTTCTGGGCTTTATCAAGAATGCTTATCCTGCTAGCTTCTGGCTTTTTAAAGGTATGAATGTGTTTTGATTGGTTCCTTCATTTCCTTTTGATTTCTATCAACACCTGTGTGGCTTCCAATGTAAAGGTGGACTTTATTTAAGTTGGTAATGATTGTTTCTGTGTTGTTATTTAGTTACATGATACACAAGGAAGAGAACTTATCATTTCTGCTTTATTAGCATTCACACAATTCAACTTATATATTTCAATTCTAAAGTGCCTTTATTAGATAATATACATTTAGATCGTGCAAACTTAAAATTACCTAAACTGAAACGAAAATATAAGAATCAGAATTACCATTCCCATATCTAGAATTATTGTAAGTGGGTAAAAATTAATGATATATATATATTCCTTTTCAACAAAGGATAGTAAGTTCAACAATTTATAAATTTGTAACAATTTAAAAATGGACGTAACGAAAATATAAGAATCAGAATCATCATTCCCATATCTAGAATTATTGTTAGTGGGTAAATGTTAACGATATATACATATTCCTTTTCAACAAAGGATAGTAAGTTCAACAATTTATACATTTGTAACAATTTAAAAATGGACGAAACGAAAATATAAGAATCAGAATCATCATTCCCATATCTAGAATTATTGTTAGTGGGTAAAAATTAACGATATATACATATTCCTTTTCAACAAAGGATAGTAAGTTCAACAATTTATAAATTTGTAACAATTTAAAAATGGACGAAACGAAAATATAAGAATCAGAATCATCATTCCCATATCTAGAATTATTGTTAGTGGGTAAAAATGAACGATATATACATATTCCTTTTCAACAAAGGATAGTAAGTTCAACAATTTATAAATTAACAATTTAAAAATGGATGTACAATTAAATCAGAAATTATCAATCCCATAACTAGAGTTATTGCTAGTGGGTAAAAATATGGCTTATTCAATTAATTTATTTATTTTAGGGGGATAAAAATTCCTTTTTAATTACTAGAAAAATGAATTTATATAGGGCTTGTACTATCTTTGCCCAAGATAAATTGAAATGTTATTGCTTATTTAATGTATGTGAGTATTTTCTATATAAGTGGCTGATTTAACCTGGAAAATGTTCGCATATTGTAAGAGACTTTTATAAGAAGGGGGAAATGTCTATCTCAGAGTTCAAGCCTCCAGGTTGGAGGGTATTCATTAGGTATATAATTTCAGCTTCTGCCTTTAGGAGTTTATTTTCCCAGTTTCCCCCTCTCCAGTCGGGGTGAACTTTTTTAATTCCCCAATATTTAAAATCTTTAAGGTTGTTGTTGTGTACTTCCCTAAAGTGGCGATAGATATAAGGGTCAAGGTTACCCCTATCTATGCAAGAGAGGTGCTCCCTTATCCTTTCACGGAGCATTCTGGTTGTTTCTCCTATGTAAATTTTTTTACATGAACATTGAATGGCGTAAATAACGCCTTTATCTTGACATCTAATTGTGTCTCTTATTTTGAAAGTAAAGTTTCCACTTTTTGATTTTAAAATCTTTTGTTTACTACTAAATTTACAGGCCCGGCATCTAAAACAGGGGAAAAAACCATTTAAAGGATTTCCGTCTAGGCACCTTTGAGTGTCTTTCTTCTTTATGCTTTTCAATTGACTGGGAGCTAGTAGGCTCTTCAAATTCTGTGCTTTCCTATATATTATTTTTGGGTTTTCCCCCACTTTTCCCCCTATGATGGGATCAGTTTGTACTAAGTGCCAATGTTTTTTTAAAACTCTTTGGATGTTTAGGTTGTCATGACTGAACTCAGTTATAAAGGGCACATTAATTTCATCTCGATTTTCTTTGATATCTTTTGTTTTATATTCTAAGAGGTCCCTCCTTACTTTCTTATCTACCTCTTGTTTAGCTTCATTGATTACTTCTGGACTATATTCTCTTTCTAAGAATTTCCTTTCTAAGATCTTTATTTGATCCTGATAATCTGTCATTCTTGAGCAATTCCGTTTAATTCTTAAATATTGCCCTTTAGGGACATTGTCTTTCCACTTTTTCATGTGGCAGCTGTTATAATGGATTAGATTATTGGCATCCACCTTTTTAAAATGTGTTTTGGTTATTAATTGGTTTTCTACAATTTCGATATCTAAGTCCAAGAAGGTGATTTGGCTTTTGCTATAGTTACTGGTAAAGGATAGTCCCATTTCATTTTTATTCATATCTGTCAGAATAGTGTTTAGATCAGTTTCACTACCCCCCCATATAAAGAACAGGTCATCTATGTATCTGCTATAGAGCACAAGATCTGTTCTTTATATGGTCTGGGCGCGGATCTTGTGCTCTATAGCAGATACATAGATGACCTGTTCTTTATATGGGGGGGTAGTGAAACTGATCTAAACACTATTCTGACAGATATGAATAAAAATGAAATGGGACTATCCTTTACCAGTAACTATAGCAAAAGCCAAATCACCTTCTTGGACTTAGATATCGAAATTGTAGAAAACCAATTAATAACCAAAACACATTTTAAAAAGGTGGATGCCAATAATCTAATCCATTATAACAGCTGCCACATGAAAAAGTGGAAAGACAATGTCCCTAAAGGGCAATATTTAAGAATTAAACGGAATTGCTCAAGAATGACAGATTATCAGGATCAAATAAAGATCTTAGAAAGGAAATTCTTAGAAAGAGAATATAGTCCAGAAGTAATCAATGAAGCTAAACAAGAGGTAGATAAGAAAGTAAGGAGGGACCTCTTAGAATATAAAACAAAAGATATCAAAGAAAATCGAGATGAAATTAATGTGCCCTTTATAACTGAGTTCAGTCATGACAACCTAAACATCCAAAGAGTTTTAAAAAAACATTGGCACTTAGTACAAACTGATCCCATCATAGGGGGAAAAGTGGGGGAAAACCCAAAAATAATATATAGGAAAGCACAGAATTTGAAGAGCCTACTAGCTCCCAGTCAATTGAAAAGCATAAAGAAGAAAGACACTCAAAGGTGCCTAGACGGAAATCCTTTAAATGGTTTTTTCCCCTGTTTTAGATGCCGGGCCTGTAAATTTAGTAGTAAACAAAAGATTTTAAAATCAAAAAGTGGAAACTTTACTTTCAAAATAAGAGACACAATTAGATGTCAAGATAAAGGCGTTATTTACGCCATTCAATGTTCATGTAAAAAAATTTACATAGGAGAAACAACCAGAATGCTCCGTGAAAGGATAAGGGAGCACCTCTCTTGCATAGATAGGGGTAACCTTGACCCTTATATCTATCGCCACTTTAGGGAAGTACACAACAACAACCTTAAAGATTTTAAGTATTGGGGAATTAAAAAAGTTCACCCCGACTGGAGAGGGGGAAACTGGGAAAATAAACTCCTAAAGGCAGAAGCTGAAATTATATACCTAATGAATACCCTCCAACCTGGAGGCTTGAACTCTGAGATAGACATTTCCCCCTTCTTATAAAAGTCTCTTACAATATGCGAACATTTTCCAGGTTAAATCAGCCACTTATATAGAAAATACTCACATACATTAAATAAGCAATAACATTTCAATTTATCTTGGGCAAAGATAGTACAAGCCCTATATAAATTCATTTTTCTAGTAATTAAAAAGGAATTTTTATCCCCCTAAAATAAATAAATTAATTGAATAAGCCATATTTTTACCCACTAGCAATAACTCTAGTTATGGGATTGATAATTTCTGATTTAATTGTACATCCATTTTTAAATTGTTAATTTATAAATTGTTGAACTTACTATCCTTTGTTGAAAAGGAATATGTATATATCGTTCATTTTTACCCACTAACAATAATTCTAGATATGGGAATGATGATTCTGATTCTTATATTTTCGTTTCGTCCATTTTTAAATTGTTACAAATTTATAAATTGTTGAACTTACTATCCTTTGTTGAAAAGGAATATGTATATATCGTTAATTTTTACCCACTAACAATAATTCTAGATATGGGAATGATGATTCTGATTCTTATATTTTCGTTTCGTCCATTTTTAAATTGTTACAAATGTATAAATTGTTGAACTTACTATCCTTTGTTGAAAAGGAATATGTATATATCGTTAACATTTACCCACTAACAATAATTCTAGATATGGGAATGATGATTCTGATTCTTATATTTTCGTTACGTCCATTTTTAAATTGTTACAAATTTATAAATTGTTGAACTTACTATCCTTTGTTGAAAAGGAATATATATATATCATTAATTTTTACCCACTTACAATAATTCTAGATATGGGAATGGTAATTCTGATTCTTATATTTTCGTTTCAGTTTAGGTAATTTTAAGTTTGCACGATCTAAATGTATATTATCTAATAAAGGCACTTTAGAATTGAAATATATAAGTTGAATTGTGTGAATGCTAATAAAGCAGAAATGATAAGTTCTCTTCCTTGTGTATCATGTAACTAAATAACAACACAGAAACAATCATTACCAACTTAAATAAAGTCCACCTTTACATTGGAAGCCACACAGGTGTTGATAGAAATCAAAAGGAAATGAAGGAACCAATCAAAACACATTCATACCTTTAAAAAGCCAGAAGCTAGCAGGATAAGCATTCTTGATAAAGCCCAGAAGGGTGAAACGCGTTGAATGGGACCTGCTACACTCTACTAAACTTCATTTACTACTGTCACAAAGCTGTGTGACCCTGCAACTTTAAACTTTTCTCCTGACCCTGCAAGTTAAAATCTACCTTTGGTAACTTCAGGGAATACGGTGTTACTGCTAAACACTGACCAAAGATTTCTTCAAACCTTAAGAAGTCTGAGGGAACCCAGATGAAAACAATATTTGGGCTATAAGAAGAAAGGAAAACAAAAAAAAAAGAATAACTACATCACCAGAACGGATCATCACCCCTGACCTCTGAATCAAAGAGAAGGTCAGGTGACTTATCAGAAGCACCAGGAACAAACAGTCTGTGAATCCCTCACAGTGAAGATAATCAGCGGTTGCAACCAGGACAGATTAAGGTACCTCTACACTAATTTGCACTACGTTTTTTAAAACACGCAAACTGAACTTTAAAGACATCAAGGTATTCATCTGTTAAATTAACCATTTCCATTAACCACGATTGCTTTGGCACCTAAATCAGAATATTGGCTGTTTTTTGCCTTTTTAACTATCCAGCACACCTGAGCCAATTATATGTCCAAGGAAAGTAACTGTGTAACTTTATAACTGAATTTGTTACTGAAGAACTGTAAAGCTATTAGGATTGATACATTTGTGCCTTTTAAATATTTAATTCACCATTTATCTTAGAAATTTGTTGCTTGCCATATGTTATCTATAGAATTAATTCCTTTATACCTGAAATTCTAGGATTATATGGTTCTAGTCTGTTTTTATAAGTGTTGTATAAGGGAGACGTCCCTTTATTAATTAGGAAAAGCATTTGCTGTTGTTTTTATGTGTTATAAGAATTTTTAAATAAAATAGATTGTATAAAACATAAATTAGATTGGTATCATCATTCCCTAGCTTTTTTTAGCGCTGCTAAATAAACCCCATTTTTTCTTCTTATCCACCATTTAGTTCTCTTTGAGGGAAGAACTTTTTTAGCAGCAGGAATCCACCTTTAGGCGCTCCTATCACACTACACATAGAAACCTTCAGTCTCAATCATTCCCTTCGGTAGCTTTATGCATGGAAATTCTAGGTCTCATGACTACTGCATCGGACGCGATCCCCTTTGCTCGTTTTCACATGCGACCTCTTCAGCTTTGTATGCTGAACCAATGGTGCAGGGATTATTCAAAGATATCACAATTAATATCCTTAAATCCCAATGTACGACACTCTCTGACGTGGTGGATAGATCACCATCATTTAGTCCAAGGGGGCTCTTTTGTTCGTCCAACCTGGACTGTGATCTCAACAGATGCGAGTCTGTCAGGTTGGGGAGCTGTATGGGGATCTCTGACAGCGCAGGGGGTTTGGGAATCTCAGAAGGCGAGATTACCAACAAACATTTTGGAACTCCGTGCGATTTTCAGAGCTCTTCAGTTCTGGCCTCTTCTGAAGAGAGAATCGTTTATTTGTTTTCAGACAGACAATGTCACAACCGTGGCATATGTCAATCATCAGGGTGGGACTCACAGTCCTCAGGCTATGAAAGAAGTATCTCGGATACTTGTATGGGCGGAATCCAGCTCCTGTCAAATCTCTGCGGTTCACATCCCAGGTGTAGACAATTGGGAAGCGGATTATCTCAGTCGCCAGACGTTACATCGGGGCGAATGGTCCCTTCACCCAGAGGTTTTTCTTCAGATTGTTCAAATCTGGGGACTTCCAGAAATAGATCTGATGGCCTCTCATCTAAACAAGAAACTTCCCAGGTATCTGTCCAGATCCAGGGATCCTCAGGCGGAGGCAGTGGACGCGTTGTCGCTTCCTTGGAATTATCATCCTGCCTATATCTTTCCGCCTCTAGTTCTTCTTCCAAAAGTGATTTCCAAAATTCTAATGGAACGTTCGTTTGTACTGCTGGTGGCTCCAGCATGGCCTCACAGGTTTTGGTATGCGGATCTCATTCGGATGGCCAGTTGCCAACCGTGGACTCTTCCGTTAAGACCAGACCTTCTATCTCAAGGCCCTTTTTTCCATCAGGATCTCAAATCATTAAATTTGAAGGTATGGAAATTGAACGCTTGATTCTTAGTCATAGAGGTTTCTCTGACTCAGTAATTAATACTATGTTACAGGCTCGTAAATCTGTGTCTAGGAAGATTTATTATCGAGTCTGGAAGACTTATATTTCTTGGTGTTCTGCTCATAAATTCTCCTGGCATTCTTTTAGAATTCCTAGAATTTTACAGTTTTTTCAGGATGGTTTGGATAAAGGTTTGTCTGCAAGTTCCTTGAAAGGACAAATCTCTGCTCTCTCTGTTCTTTTTCACAGAAAGATTGTTAATCTTCCTGCTATTCAGTGTTTTGTACAGGCTTTGGTTCGCATCAAACCTGTCATTAAGTCAATCTCTCCTCCTTGGAGTCTTAATTTGGTTCTGAGGGCTTTACAAGCTCCTCCGTTTGAACCTATGCATTCTCTGGACATTAAATTACTTTCTTGGAAAGTTCTGTTCCTTTTGGCCATCTCTTCTGCTAGAAGAGCTTCTGAGTTATCTGCTCTTTCTTGTGAATCTCCTTTTCTGATTTTTCATCAGGATAAGGCAGTGTTGCGGACTTCATTTAAATTTTTACCTAAGGTTGTGAATTCTAACAACATTAGTAGAGAAATTGTTGTTCCTTCATTGTGCCCTAATCCTAAGAATTCAAAGGAGAGATCTTTACATTCTTTGGATGTAGTAAGAGCTTTGAAATATTATGTTGAAGCTACTAAAGATTTTAGAAAAACTTCTAGTCTATTTGTTATCTTTTCTGGGTCCAGAAAAGGTCAGAAGGCCTCCACCATTTCTTTGGCGTCTTGGTTAAAGTCTTTGATTCATCATGCTTATGTAGAGTCGGGTAAATCCCCGCCTCAAAGAATTACGGATCATTCTACTAGGTCAGTTTCTACTTTCTGGGCGTTTAGGAATGAAGCTTCTGTTGATCAGATTTGCAAAGCAGCTACTTGGTCTTCTTTGCATACTTTTACTAAATTCTACCATTTTGATGTGTTTTCTTCTTCTGAAGCAGTTTTTGGTAGAAAAGTACTTTAGGCAGCTGTTTCAGTTTGATTCTTCTGCTTATAATTTCAGTTTTTTTCATTATTGAGATTAAAACTTTTGATTTGGGTTGTGGATTATTATTTTTCAGCGGAATTGGCTGTCTTTATTTTATCCCTCCCTCTCTAGTGACTCTTGCGTGGAAGTTCCACATCTTGGGTATTTATTATTCCATACGTCACTAGCTCATGGACTCTTGCTAATTACATGAAAGAAAACATAATTTATGTAAGAACTTACCTGATAAATTAATTTCTTTCATATTAGCAAGAGTCCATGAGGCCCACCCTTTTTTTTGTGGTGGTTATGTTTTTTTTTGTATAAAGCACAATTATTCCAATTCCTTATTTTGATGCTTTCGCTCCTTTTTTATCACCCCACTTCTTGGCTATTCGTTAAACTGAATTGTGGGTGTGGTGAGGGGTGTATTTATAGGCATTTTAAGGTTTGGGAAACTTTGCCCCTCCTGGTAGGAATGTATATCCCATACGTCACTAGCTCATGGACTCTTGCTAATATGAAAGAAATGAATTTATCAGGTAAGTTCTTACATAAATTATGTTTTTGTAGTGCCAGTTACTTTTACAGATCCTGCAATATATATTACAAAGTACTAGTAGTATTCCCTCTCTGGTAGTCTAGTGGCTGGCTCTCAGTGATGCAAGTCAGTGAGAGTTGGAAATTGGAGTAGCAATTAGTATGGTTGGTCTGTAGTGTTGGTACACTACAGACAAACCATACTAATTGCTACTCCAATTTCCAGCTCTCAGATGTGCAGACTAAATTCTCCCTCACTAGACTACCAGGAAGGGAATATTACTTTTTTTTTTAATAATATATTGCAGGATCTGCAAGCCATTCAGCCAAGCCCAATATATATTTATTTTAAACAAAAAAAAGCAACTTCCAGTACGCCCTAAGAAGGCTTCCTAAGCGATGGAAGTGACTGTCCCTGATACCCCCGCCCACACAACCCTTCCCAACACACGGCCGTTTTTATCTCCCTAAGGTAAAGAGCTGTGTGAGGGAAAGGCACACGCTGTGATAAAAGCTTAGGCCTAAACATAGGGGAAAAGTTGCAAACTTGGGTTTTAACTTAGTGACCGGCATCTGCAGGCACCAGGTTATATTTTTGAGAGATAAATAAACATGGTGCCTGCAGATGCCAGTCACTAAGTTAGCACACAAGTTCGCAAACTTTTTCCTATGTTTAGGCCTAAGCTTTTATCACAGCGTGTGCCTTTCCCTCACACAGCTCTTTACCTTGACAGCACTCCCAAGTCTCACTGACGTCTGCTAGCTAGCACTATAAGTTTCCTGAGTTGACGGCTTGAGTGTGCAGGATAAATCACTGATGGCCCCCACCTACACAGCCCTTCCTATCAAACGGCCTCACTCATACAGGACCGATCTGACACACTGCAGCCTGCATGTGTAGTAAGCATGTAAACTAAGTTAGATAACCGGAGGGAGACCTACCTTACAACAGCGCAGCATGAGCGAAGTGAAATGTCCCACAGCGCGTCTTCCTCACTCTGCACACGTGCGCTGCGTGCTGCATGCAGCCCAACTAATCGACTGACCAACTAATCGATAATGAAAATCGTTGATAACGATTTTCATTATCGATTACTATTGATTAAGTCGATTAGTTGTTTCAGCCCTAGTTAATTCCTTGTGCTATAGGTTTTCTGGGGTTTATCCAGACTGGATATTTAGAGACTGTCATGTTCTCTCAATTAGAGATTCATTTCCAAGGTTGGACTTCTGATCTCTTTTGGCTCCTTCTTTTGTCTTTGGACTTTGTAGGTGTTATCCTAGAAGCACTTTGGGGCTAATTGAACAGCCACTGGGATACATCTTCAGAGATCAGAGTTCAAGACCCCATGGGGGTTTGGCAGTGATTTCATCAACTCTGGTGCAATTTCATTTCCAGAAAGAGTAACTTGTTGTTGTTCCGGCTCCTGGTTTTGGGTGTCCAGATTTTTAACCTAGCCCTTATCTTTCACTTATCATTTTGGTTGCTCTGTTTTCCAGATTTTAATAGTCTTGGATATGTCCGGCATCCGGTAGTAGGTTTGATTTCCCGGGCCTGGGGAACTCTCCTTATTCCTACTGGGGCGGTCCTTTTTTACTCTTTTGGAGAGATGGAGGAAGTTTTTCCTGGGATTTTCTCTGCTGGAGTATTCCTGGTTTTCTTCATTTTCCTTTTATTTAGAAGGATCTGGTCTACTGCATCTTTCCAGTTGGCTCCTCCAGAGGTAGTTTTCCTCATCTGACTCTAGGAGTTCAATGGATGGAGGGTTTTTCTTGTCTGAAGTGTACCCTCCCTTTGGGCTTCTGAGGGGAAGTAAGGATAGGTATCCTGGAACCCGAGCTAGTCTCTCTGGGTGTCAGTGCCTCTTTCCTCCTTCTTTCCTTCAAAATTTGTGGCTGGAGATTCGTTATCTGATCTCCAGGCCTTGTCGATGCTGTAATTCTTTTAATCTCTCTTGTCCTTTTGGACCTTGCCAGTCACTCTGTGGTAGTCAGTTTGATCGGTGTAAGGGTCAGGAATTCTGACTGCTCTATTTGGGCATTGACTTGTCTCCCGAGTGATACTTTCCTTAGGTTGGGAGACCTTACAGTTGGTTTGGGAACCTTCCCTTTGCGTGTAGTTGGTTCTTCCTTATTGGTCAGGGTGTTGTCCTCCCCTTCCCTGTTTTCTAGTAGGGGGAAGTTGGTCCGCTCTGCTTTCTGAGTTTTTTCTCTTGTTCCTTTCCTGAAATGTCCTGGTGCAAGTTTACTAGCTATTCGGTTAGCTAGTTATTATGGTTTGACGTTTAGTCTGACTGCTGGAAAAGCCTGCGGCTTTCGTTTTGGCGTAAACAGATATTACTATTCTGTTCCTGTTCTGCTCCCAGGTTTTTTTTTTACCTACGGGTGTTAAGTTTCTCTGTACCAGATAACTGTCTATGGTAAGATAGTTTTGTTCTACTTTTATCCTTCCGGGACCTCGGTTCTGGTTAAGGTTTTTACATTGGTTCCTTTTGGATCCATGTAGGAGGTGGTTTGGAATATTTCCTTTCTTTGCTCTACTCCGTCGGTAGGGTATTCCCTACGGGGCTTTGTCTTCTTGCAGCCTGGTAGTCTGCTCTTTTTCAAGTTATGCTAGGGGTCTCTCTCTCTGTTTTGTCCTCAAATTTTCAGGGATTGTTTCTGGAGGTTCTTTCGGACCTTCTTATCTGATTCTTCCTTTTCTTTTAGTTAGGGAGAATGTGGTGTGGGGATTTAGTTTGATGTTTCCCTTGCCATTGATCAGGGAGAGCGTTTACTTTTGTCTGCTTCTGTTAAGTGGAACTTTTGTTTCCTCAGAGGCTTTTGTGCTCAGTGGAGTCCAGAATTTTATGAATGATCGCTAACAGGGATCCTTAAGGTTCTAATTGATGGGCAGTTACCTTGTCCTTTTTCCATGTTTTGTTTCTCCTGCTTCTGTTGAAGTAGTTTTTTGTCGGGATTCCGGGTTATGCTGGCTAAGGTGCCATCAGAATGGGCCGCCTTTTTGTTCCCCCCGCCCGTTTTGCATTCAGTGTCCTCTCTAAGCTTGGGTATTGATTTCCTAAAAGTAATGAATGCATCTGTGGACTCTCCCTGTTTTAAGAAGAAAAACTTAAATTATGCTTACCTGATCATTTTCTTTTCTTCTGTACGGGGAGATTCCACAGCTCCCCGTCCATTTTTTTCTGTGGGCGGCCTTTAAAAAAAATGTGTTATTCGTTCTTCTGGCACCTTTTTTCCCCCTAATATTTCTCCTACTGTTTATTGTTCCCTTGGCAGAATGAATGGGGGATGAGGGAAGTGGGGGAGGTATTTAAGCCTTTTGGCTGGGGTGTCTTTGCCTCCTCCTGGTGGCCAGGTTCTGTATTTCCCAAAAGTAATGCATGCAGCTGCACACTCTCCTCGTACAGAAGAAAAGAAAATTATCAGGTAAGCACGATTTAAGTTTTTCGCACCTTTTACTGTCTACACATTTAACGTGCTAATTTGGTGCGCTGTTTGCTGTTTGTGTGTCTGTTTTTTTATCACACTTCAATTTTCGTGTGCTCAATTGTTTTGTGCACGTTGTTTTTTCGGTTCCTGATGTCGGGTTAGCGCTCATTACTTTTTATCCTCTTTTATATGGATATTTAACGCTCCTTAGCTTGCTTAGCCTCTGGTAAGGGGGAAGATTTTCATTACTTTCAAGAGCTGCTTTTTTTGGTGTAAAGTTACTTTGCTTATTCTACCTTTATTGCTATTGTGATGCTTAAAGGAGCACTAAACACCGTAGAATACCATACTTATTATAATAAAAAGACAATGCAAAGGCACTTAGTTTGAATTTCAAATGAGTAGTAGATTTCTTTCTGACAAAGTTTAAAATTAGTTATATTTTCCCTCCCACTGCATCATGTGACAGCCATTAGCCAATCACAAAATGCATATACGTATATTTTGTAAATCTTGTACATGCTCAGTAGGTGCTGGTGCCTTAGAAAAATCTTATGAAAAGATTATGCACATTTAAATAATGAAAGTGAAGTGCAAAGTTGTTTAAAATTGTGTGCTCTGTCTGAGCAATGAAAGTTTTCCTTTTGACTTAAGTGTCCCTTTAAATAATTATTTGTCTTTTGATTTACTCATTACCTGCCTGTTAATGTGTGTTGGTTTTTTTTTTGTTTGTTTTTGTAAGGAGCATACTGATCCTGTCCTCTCTTCTGTAAATACTAGTCCCTCACTAGCTAGATCCTATGAACACTTTTCTACTAATATTAAGTGTATTTTTTGCAAGCGAGTTGATATAATCCCCCCTGCTCAGCTTTGCAAATCATGTATGGATCATCTTAAGCATTCTAATCAGTCCAGTGCTGTTCTTGCTTCTAAGGGTATTCGTTCTCTCTATGTTTGTATGTAAGGGTATTTGTTCTCCCTACACAGGGAAGTTCTTCAGATTTTGTTCCAGGATTTAAAGCTTTTGTACATGCTACGATACTTGAGAAGTTGGCAGCCATGCCCCCTCCAAGTAAGCGCAAGAAAGTAGTTACAGATAACCCCTCCTCTATTTCTCTTGTTAAGTGTATTCAGTCCACGGGTCATCCATTACTTATGGGATATTCTCCTTCCCAACAGGAAGTTGCAAGAGGATCACCCAAGCAGAGCTGCTATATAGCTCCTCCCCTCACATGTCATACCCAGTCATTCTCTTGCAAGTCTCAACATAGTAGGAAGGCTGTGAGAGGAGTGTGGAGTTTTTTATACTTAATTATTTCTTCAATCAAAAGTTTATTTTAAATGGCACCGGAGTGTGCTGTTTTTCTCTCAGGCAGTATTTAGAAGAAGAATCTGCCTGCGTTTTTCTATGATCTTAGCAGAAGTAACTAAGATCCACTGGCTGTTCTCGCACATTCTGAGGAGTGGGGTAACTTCAGAAAGGGAATAGCATGCGGGGTCCCCTGCAAATGAGGTATGTGCAGTAAAATATTTTTCTAAGGAATGGAATTGACTAAGAAAATACTGCTGATACCGATGTAATGTAAGTACAGCCTTAAATGCAGTAGTAGCGACTGGTATCAGGCTGATGAATGTATGTGCAGTAAAGTAATTTTCTAAGGAATGGAGTTTGACTAAGAAAATGCTGTTAATACTGAAGTAATGTATGAGCCTTAACTGCAGTAGAAGCGACTGGTAGCAGGCTTATTAATAACACTACATAACCTTTAAAATGGATGTTTAAAAACGTTTACTGGCATGTTAATCGTTTTTGTGAGGTACTTTGGTGATAAAACTTATTGGGGCATGATTTTTTCCACATGGCTAACGTATATTTCTGCATAGAAACAGTTAACTGAGGTTTCCCACTGTTGTAATATGAGTGGGAGGGGCCTATTTTAGCGCTTTTTTTGCGCAGTAAAAATTCAGTCACAGTCTTCCTGCTTCTTCCTCCATGATCCAGGACGTCTCTAGAGAGCTCAGGGGTCTTCAAAAATTCATTTTGAGGGAGGTAATCAGTCACAGCAGACCTGTGACAGTGTGTTTGACTGTGATAAAAACGTTAATTGTTAAATTGATTATCTGTTTTGGGTATTAAGGGGTTAATCATCCATTTGCTAGTGGGTGCAATCCTTTGCTAACTTAATACATTTACTGTGAAAATTTGGTTGCTATAACTGATTTGGTTCATTGTTATTTCAACTGTGACAGTATTTTTGTGCTTCTTAAAGGCGCAGTAGCGTTTTTTTATATTGCCTGAAAATTTATTTGAAAGTATTTTCCAAGCTTGCTAGTCTCATTGCTAGTCTGTTTAAACATGTCTGACACAGATGAATCTGTTTGTTCACTATGTTTGAAGGCCAATGTGGAGCCCCATAGAAATATGTGTACTAAATGTATTGATGTCACTTTAAATAAAAGTCAGTCTTTATCTGTAAAGAAATTATCACCAGACAACGAGGGGGAAGTTATGCCGACTAACTCTCCTCACGTGTCAGTACCTTCGCCTCCCGCTCAGGAGGCGCGTGATATTGTGGCGCCAAGTACATCAGAGAGGCCCATACAAATCACTTTGCAAGACATGGCTACTGTTATGACAGAGGTATTATCTAAATTGCCAGAATTAAGAGGCAAGCGCGATAGCTCTGGGTTAAGGACAGAGCGCGCTGATGATGTGAGAGCCATGTCCGATACTGCGTCACAATTTGCAGAACATGAGGACGGAGAGCTTCATTCTGTGGGTGACGGATCTGATCCAGGGAGACCGGATTCAGATATTTCTAATTTTAAATTTAAGCTTGAGAACCTCCGTGTATTGCTAGGGGAGGTATTAGCGGCTCTGAATGATTGTAACACAGTCGCAATTCCAGAGAAATTATGTAGGCTGGATAGATACTATGCGGTGCCGGTGTGTACTGACGTTTTTCCTATACCTAAAAGGCTTACAGAGATTATTAGCAAGGAGTGGGATAGACCCGGTGTGCCTTTTTCCCCTCCTCCTATATTTAGGAAAATGTTTCCAATAGACGCCACCACACGAGACTTATGGCAGACGGTCCCTAAGGTGGAGGGAGCAGTTTCTACTTTAGCTAAGCGTACCACTATCCCGGTGGAGGATAGTTGTGCTTTTTCGGATCCAATGGATAAAAAATTAGATTGCCTTAAGAAAATGTTTGTTCGAATAAGGTTTTATCTTACAGCCCCTTGCATGCATTGCGCCTGTCACTGCTGCTGCGGCATTCTGGTTTGAGTCTCTGGAAGAGGCCATTCGCACAGCTCCATTGGATGAGATTATGGACAAGCTTAAAGCACTTAAGCTAGCTAACGCATTTGTTTCTGATGCCGTTGTACATTTAACCAAACTAACGGCTAAGAACTCCGGATTCGCCATCCAGGCGCGCAGAGCGCTATGGCTTAAATCCTGCTCAGCTGACGTGACTTCTAAATCTAAATTGCTTAATATTCCTTTCAAAGGGCAGACCTTATTCGGGCCCGGCTTGAAAGAAATTATTGCTGACATTACTGGAGGTAAGGGTCATACTCTTCCTCAGGACAGGGCCAAATCAAAGGCCAGACAGTCTAATTTTCGTGCCTTTCGTAACCTCAAGGCAGGAGCAGCATCAACTTCCTCCGCTCCAAAACAGGAAGGAACTGTTGCTTGTTACAGACAGGGCTGGAAAGCTAACCAGTCCTGGAACAAGGGCAAGCAGGCCAGAAAACCTACTTCTGTCCCTAAGACAGCATGAAGAGAGGGCCCCCTATCCGGAAACGGATCTAGTGGGGGGCAGACTTTCTCTCTTCGCCCAGGCTTGGGCAAGAGATGTCCAGGATCCCTGGGCGTTGGAGATCATATATCAGGGATATCTTCTGGACTTCAAAGCTTCTCCTCCACAAGGGAGATTTCATCTTTCAAGGTTATCAGCAAACCAAATAAAGAAAGAGGCATTCCTACGCTGTGTACAATGGGGGTGATCCGCCCAGTTCCGCGGACGGAACAAGGGCAAGGATTTTACTCAAATCTGTTTGTGGTTCCCAAGAAAGAGGGAACCTTCAGACCAATCTTGGACCTAAAGATCTTAAACAAATTCCTAAGAGTTCCATCATTCAAAATGGAAGCTATTCGAACCATCCTACCCATGATCCAAGAGGGTCAGTATATGACCACAGTGGACTTAAAGGATGCCTACCTTCACATACCGATTCACAAAGATCATTATCGGTACCTAAGATTTGCCTTTCTAGACAGGCATTACCAGTTAGTAGCTCTTCCCTTCGGGTTAGCTACGGCCCCGAGTATTTTTACAAAGGTTCTGGGCTCCCTTCTGGCGGTGCTAAGACCGCGAGGCATAGCGGTGGCTCCGTACCTAGACGACATTCTGATACAAGCGTCAAGTTTTCAAATTGCCAAGTCTCATACAGAGATAGTTCTGGCATTTCTGAGGTCGCATGGGTGGAAGGTGAACGTGGAAAAGAGTTCTCTATTACCACTCACAAGGGTTCCCTTCCTAGGGACTCTTATAGATTCTATAGAGATGAAAATTTACCTGACGGAGTCCAGGTTATCAAAACTTCTAAATGCTTGCCGTGCCCTTCATTCCATTCCACACCCGTCAGTAGCTCAGTGCATGGAAGTAATCGGCTTAATGGTAGCGGCAATGGACATAGTACCATTTGCGCGCCTGCATCTCAGACCGCTGCAATTATGCATGCTAAGTCAGTGGAATGGGGATTACTCAGATTTGTCCCCTCTACTAAATCTGGATCAAGAGACCAGAGATTCTCTTCTCTGGTGGCTTTCTCGGCTCCATCTGTCCAAAGGGATGACCTTTCGCAGGCCATATTGGACGATTGTAACAACAGATGCCAGCCTTCTAGGTTGGGGCGCAGTCTGGAACTCCCTGAAGGCTCAGGGATCGTGGACTCAGGAGGAGAAACTCCTCCCAATAAATATTCTGGAGTTAAGAGCAATATTCAATGCTCTTCTAGCTTGGCCTCAGTTAGCAACACTGAGGTTCATCAGATTTCAGTCGGACAACATCACGACTGTGGCTTACATCAACCATCAAGGGGGAACCAGGAGTTCCCTAGCGATGTTGGAAGTCTCAAAGATAATTCGCTGGGCAGATTCTCACTCTTGCCACCTGTCAGCGATCTATATCCCAGGCGTGGAGAACTGGGAGGCGGATTTTCTAAGTCGCCAGACTTTTCATCCGGGGGAGTGGGAACTTCATCCGGAGGTGTTCGCTCAACTGATTCATCGTTGGGGCAAACCAGAACTGGATCTCATGGCGTCTCGCCACAACGCCAAACTTCCTTGTTACGGATCCAGGTCCAGGGACCCGGGTGCGGCGCTGATAGATGCTCTAGCAGCCCCTTGGGGTTTCAACATGGCTTATGTGTTTCCACCATTTCCGCTGCTTCCTCGGCTGATTGCCAAGATCAAACAGGAGAGAGCATCGGTGATTCTGATAGCGCCTGCGTGGCCACGCAGGACCTGGTATGCAGACCTAGTGGACATGTCGTCCTATCCACCATGGTCTCTGCCTCTGAGGCAGGACCTTCTAATTCAGGGTCATTTCAACCATCCAAATCTAATTTCTCTGAGGCTGACTGCATGGAGATTGAACGCTTGATTCTATCAAAGCGTGGCTTCTCGGAGCCGGTTATTGATACCTTAATACAGGCTCGGAAACCTGTTACCAGAAAAATTTACCATAAGATATGGCGTAAATATTTATATTGGTGTGAATCCAAGAGTTACTCATGGAGTAAGGTTAGGATTCCTAGGATATTGTCTTTTCTACAAGAGGGTTTAGAAAAGGGCTTATCTGCTAGTTCGTTAAAGGGACAGATTTCTGCTCTGTCTATTCTTTTACACAAACGTCTGGCAGACGTTCCAGACGTTCAGGCTTTTTGTCAGGCTTTGGCTAGGATTAAGCCTGTGTTTAAGACTGTTGCTCCGCCGTGGAGCTTAAACTTAGTTCTTAAAGTTCTTTAAGGTGTTCCGTTTGAACCCCTTCATTCCATTGATATTAAGCTGTTATCTTGGAAAGTTCTGTTTTTGATGGCTATTTCCTCGGCTCGAAGAGTCTCTGAGTTATCTGCCTTATATTGTGATTCTCCTTATCTGATTTTCCATTCAAACAAGGTAGTTCTGCGTACTAAACCTGGGTTCTTACCTAAGGTAGTTTCTAACAGGAATATCAATCAAGAGATTGTTGTTCCATCATTATGCCCTAACCCTTCTTCAAAGAAGGAACGACTTTTGCATAATCTGGACGTAGTCCGTGCCCTTAAGTTCTATTTACAGGCAACTAAAGATTTTCGTCAAACTTCTTCCCTGTTTGTCGTTTACTCTGGACAGAGGAGAGGTCAAAAAGCTTCGGCTACCTCTCTCTCCTTTTGGCTTCGTAGCATAATACGTTTAGCCTATGAGACTGCTGGACAGCAGCCCCCTGAAAGAATTACAGCTCATTCCACTAGAGCTGTGGCTTCCACCTGGGCCTTTAAAAATGAGGCCTCTGTTGAACAGATTTGCAAGGCTGCGACTTGGTCTTCGCTTCATACCTTTTCAAAATTTTACAAATTTGACACTTTTGCTTCTTCGGAGGCTGTTTTTGGGAGAAAGGTTCTACAGGCAGTGGTTCCTTCCGTTTAAAGTTCCTGCCTTGTCCCTCCCATCATCCGTGTACTTTAGCTTTGGTATTGGTATCCCATAAGTAATGGATGACCCGTGGACTGAATACACTTAACAAGAGAAAACATAATTTATGCTTACCTGATAAATTTATTTCTCTTGTAGTGTATTCAGTCCACGGCCCGCCCTGTCTTTTTAAGGCAGATCTAAATTTTAATTAAAACTCCAGTCACCACTGCACCCTATGGTTTCTCCTTTCTTGTCTTGTTTCGGTCGAATGACTGGATATGACATGTGAGGGGAGGAGCTATATAGCAGCTCTGCTTGGGTGATCCTCTTGCAACTTCCTGTTGGGAAGGAGAATATCCTATAAGTAATGGATGACCCGTGGATTGAATACACTACAAGAGAAATAAATTTATCAGGTTTGCTTTCCTAGACAGGCATTTTCAGTTCATTACTCTTTCCTATGGTCTGGCTACCACTCCCATAATATATACAACAGTACTGGGGACTCTCTTATCAGTAATACTAGCTCATGGTGTTTTTGTGGTTACTTAAAACTTACATTTAGCAGTGTCTCATACCAACAGACTTTTGTTTTTCTTCAATAGCATGGTTTCTCAGTCCATGATTTACTTTTCTGAGTTTTATAATCTACTCAGTCTCAATGAGACTTTCTTTGAAAAGAACAGAGAAGTTATTCTCAGCTTGTGTACATCTTCAGTCAGTCCATTTTCCTTCTGTAGCTCTTTGCATAAAAGTTTTAGGTCTGATGATAGCAGCTTCAAATGCTATTTTTTTTGCCTGGTTTCACATGAGACCTCTTAAGCTTTGTTATGCTGTGTCAGTGGTGCAAGGATTACATTCAGTTGGCTCAGAATATTCTTCTGGATGACAAAACAAGACAAACCCTTTCCTGGTGGATCAATTATCAGTCCATTGTTCTGGAGGCATCCTTTGTCCATCCAAATTGGACTGTGATCTCGACAGATGCAAATGTTTCAGGTTGGGGCACAGTCTAGGGGGTCCCAGAGAGCACAGGGAATTTGGTTACTTCGGAAGGCGAGGTTGCCTATAAATATTTTGGAACTCTGAGTACTTTTCAGGGCCCTTCAGTTCTGGCCTTTCTTGAAGAGGAGAGACTTATCTGTGTTTCCAGTCAGACAATGTCACAGCAGTGGCTTACATCAGTCATCAAGGTGGAACTTAGCAGTTCCCTGGCAATGAGGGACGTTTCCTGCTTTCTCAGTTGGGCACAGAGCAATTCCTGTAAAATTTCTGCAGTACATATCCCAGGGTTGAGCAGTTGAGAGGCAGACTTTCTCAGTAGCCAATCATCCAGGGGAATGTTCTCTTCATCTGGCAGTCTTCAGTTATATTGTGCATCTGTGGGGTCTTCCAGAAATAGATCTGATGGCTTCTTGTTTGAACAACAAGCTCCCCAGATACTTTGCAAGGTCTAGGGATCCTCAGGCGGAGTTTCTGGATGCTCTAGTAGCTCTTTGGTTGTTTCGTCTGGCCTACATTTTACCTCCTCTTGTTCTGTTACCAAGATTGATAGCCAGAATCAAGCCGGCTGTGTCATCATTAACCCTGATTGCTCCAGCTTGGACTTGCAGAACTTGGTTTGCGGATCTGGTGCAGAAGTCCAGTTATCCTCTGTGGCTTCTTCCTCTGCGTCACAACCTTTTGTCTCAAGGTCCATTTTTTCATCAGGGTCTAAAATCTCTTAACTTAATGACTTGGAGATTGAATGCTTAGTTTTTTAAGGCAGAGAGGTTTTTTTGATTCTGTTATTGAAACTTTACTTCAGGCATGTAAACCTATGCCAAGGAAAATGTATCAGGTTTTGTCTTGGATGGTTTTGTTTCTTTTGCTTATTTAGTCTACTATAAGAGTTTCAGAATTGTCTGCTTTTCGTTGTTAGTCTCCTTATCTTGCTTTTCATCAGGATAAGGCAGTTTTGAGAAGTGATTTTATGCCTAAGGTGTTTTTTTCTGATAACATAAATCTTGAGATTGTGTTTTCTTTCCCCTTTTTGTCCTAATCCAAAGAATTGTTAGGAGAGGCTTCTCCATAATTTGGATGTGGTCAGAGCTTTGAAGTTTTATTTACAGTCTACTAAGGATTTTAGACAGTCCTCTAGCTTTTTTGTTCATTTTAGGTCCAGAAAGGGTCAGAAGGCTACTGCCATTTCCTTAACCTTTTAGTTGAAGCTTTTGATTCATAAAGCTTACTTTGAGGCGGTTTAATTTAATCTTAAATGGATTACTGCCCATTCTACCAAATCAGTTGCTACTTCATGGACCTTTAAGAATGAGGCTTCTGTTGATCAAAATTGCAAGGCAGCTACTTGGTCTTCCTTAGATACCTTTACTAAATTCTACCATTTTAATGTTTTTGCTTTTTCTGAAGCAGCTTTTGGTAGGAAAGTCCTTCAGGCAATTGTTTTCTGGGCATTATATATATATATATATATATATATATATATATATATATATATATATGCAGGTAGCCCTCAGTTTACGCATATGCTGTCTGCATTTAACCTCAGAGGTGGCGGATAAGTTAAGGAGCAGCGGTCTTACAACTGCTGCTTCTTAACTCCTGTTTCTGACGAGTCGTAAGGCTCGCGCCGAATAACCAGCATCTGCTGCTTCATAAATCAGCCCCATAATCTTTTTTGCTGCTGGTGTGTATATATAGGTGTGTATTCATGTCTATTTATGTGTTTATATGTGTATATGTTGAATATGGCGCTGATAGACTTGCTTGACACTGGGTTGCCACAAACCTTCAATTTGTAAAAAGAGCAGTATCCGCAAAGCGCAATACAACGAGGTATGTCTGTATTTTTCTCACCCATATTACTCGTGGACTTCACAGCTTAGGTATTAGCTTCCCATAAATAATGGATTGTGAACTCTAACCACCTTTATGAAAGAAAATACAATTTATGCTTAATAAATTAAAGGGATAGTAAAGTCAAAATTAAACTTTCATGATTCAGATAGGGCATGTAGTTTTAAACAACTTTCTAATTTACTTTTATCACCAAATTTACTTTGTGCTCTTGTTATTCTTATTTGAAAGCTAAAACTAGGTAGGCTAATATGCTAATTTCTAAGCCCTTGAAGGCCACCTCTAATCTAAATGCATTTGACAGTTGTTCACAGCTAGAGGGCGTTAGTTCATGTGTTTCATATAGATAACACTGTGCTCATGCACGAGAAGTTATTTAAGAGTCGGCACTAATTGCCTGAAATCCAAGTCTGTCAAAAATTCTGCTATAAGGAGGCAGTCAGCAGAAGCTTAGATACAAGGTAATTACAGTGGTAAAACATATATTTCTATAACAGTGTTGGTTAAGCAAAACTGGGGAATGGTAAATAAAGTGATTATCTATCTTTTTAAACAATAACATTTTTGGTGTTTACTATCCCTTTAATTTCTTGTTATGGTGGTGAGAGTTCTACCATTTTAATGTTTTTGCTTTTTCTGAAGCAGCTTTTGGTAGGAAAGTCCATCAGGCAGTTGTTTTCTGGGCATTATATATATATATATATATATATATATATATATATATATATATATATATATATATATATATATAAAAATATTCCCAAAAACAAGACATTATAGTAGATTATAGCCAGCACAAACCTATTTTAAGATAGTAACTCCAAATACTGTGTCATAAATGAACAAGTTACTCACAAGGTCGCAATCAAAAGTATGCTTTATAAATCACTAGAGCAATATCATTGACAAATTGTGTTAATAAACAGTTAAGAGCATACACTAAATGCAAGGTGGGTTACCCCAATGCTAGACAGTGTTAATACATTTCACAGGTTGATATCACAACATATATAATATATATAGTTCTCTTTGAATATATAGCATTCACAGGGTTAAACAAAAAGCAACTACTGATTCTAAAGCTGACTATAAATGTATCAGAATGAATGTCCATATATAGTTATTTTGCACTTAACATAATACACACTCCTGGTATATAATGTCAAATGAGCGATCCATCTTATAAGTGTAGTTGTGTAATGTTTACCATAACTTGGCCCGTTAAAGGTATCCTCTTTCCTTAAGGTACTGCAAACCAGAGAGTCACAATTGAATCAAATTAGCTCACCGGATCACTTTTCCAATCCTCCCAGAGCACTCTCCTGCAGTAATTCACCAGACCTGGTCTGTCAGGGATTTAGTGTGCCTGCCCGCAGATCATTTTACAGCAGTCGGCTGTCCGTGCCGTCAACCTGATTAGTTGGGTACTGCTAGGGCATCCTTCTTCCGTAATGTGTTTCAAGGAGGGATTCCTTAACATTTGTTTCTTTCCACACTTCTTGCAACAGTGTTTCAATGCTTCAGCATTAGTTTGCTACTAGCCACGCTAGACTTCTGATAGGCGTGGCCATTACGTTACGCTATGTACGTTTCACCTGTCATTTCTGTTAGGCTTTCTCAAGTGTGATGCAGACTTTAGATGGATGGGTCTAGAGTTAATTGATTTAAAATCCAGAGGAGGTGACATTGATAGGCTACTATTAAAGGCTGAATGTAAATGGATTTATGACATGAATTCCTTGCAGCCATTGGGTCTTAATGAGGAAATTAACTATGCGCCGTTCCTTATGGATTAATTTATGGGAGTAATACTCAGTACCCTGGTGTAATTGTATATCAGAGAACATAAAGTAATGAAATATATGTAAGCTTATTTTTGGTAATGCCACTAAATTATCATATATTATTGGCATTAGATCTAGCTCTCACTCCTTGTCCATACATATTTAAAATAGATTAAAGATTAATTTAATAAGCATATGCATTGATACATTTTGTATACCTATTTCACCGTTTGTAAGTGGACTAATCCCTGTGAATATAAGGCAGTAGCTCAGCCTATGGTAATTAGAACGCTTGAGAAAGCCTAACAGAACTTACGTAGCGTAACGTAATGGCCACGCCTATCAGAAGTTTAGCGTGACGTAGCAAACTAATGATGAAGCATTGAAACACTGTTGCAAGAAGTGTGGAAAGAAACAAATGTTAAAGGGCCACTGTAAGTAAATATTTTCTATGCCTGTTACTAACTAACTACCCCAAATATGCTTTTTATCAATAGCATTTCATTAACATATCTCTACTGTATATCAGAAATCTTGTCTGCAAATTTAATTGTTTTCCAAACCCACTCCGTGGGTATCCTTTGCTCTGTACCAATCCGTTTACAATACCTAGGTTTCAAAATGGCGCTTTAAACACAAAGTTATTGGTTTAAGTATTTTGAACACGCAGTGCTGAAAATAGTGGGCAGGATAACGTGACATCATCGGCAAATAAAAGATATAACTTTTAGAACGTTATGAAACTTCGTTTTTGAGAAAATATAGGTCAGTAGGTTTTAATTAATGTTTATTAACTTTAATATGTTAGTTGTTTAGCTTAAAAATTATAACAGAAAGTAATCCTTTAAGGAATCCCTCCTTGAAACACATTACGGAAGAAGGATGCCCTAGCAGTACCCAACTAATCAGGTTGACGGCACGGACAGCCGACTGCTGTAAAATGATCTGCGGGCAGGCACACTAAATCCCCGACAGACCAGGTCTGGTGAATTACTGCAGGAGAGTGCTCTGGGAGGATTGGAAAAGTGATCCGGTGAGCTAATTTGATTCAATTGTGACTCTCTGGTTTGCAGTACCTTAAGGAAAGAGGATACCTTTAACGGGCCAAGTTATGGTAAACATTACACAACTACACTTATAAGATGGATTGCTCATTTGAAATTATATACCAGGAGTGTGTATTATGTTAAGTGCAAAATAACTATATATATATATATATATATATATAAAAAAAGCAAAAAAGAAGCACTCACTGGATTTTCATCAAATAGTGACCAGAAATTTAATGTAGTTTGTGACGTTTCGGGACAACAACAGTCCCTTCCTCTGACAAATAAACACTGAACAAAAGCTGCCTTAAATAGGCTCCCAAATACACTCCCCTCAGGTTCAGCCAATCAGGCTGAATAATTACACACACCCATATAGTGACCAATGAAAAAACATAATCCAAATTGTGCATGTGACTATTATAGTATTGTTACAAAAATGCTTTTAAAAACAAATTCCCTTTGGACCCCAATGCTAGTGGTCATGCCCTCTAGTTACAATAAACATCATATGTGGTTATCAATCGTCTAAATAAAAGCAAAAAGTCAACTAGAGGGCATGACCACTAGCATTGGGGTCCAAAGGGAATTTGTTTTTAAAAGCATTTTTGTAACAATACTATAATAGTCACATGCACAATTTGGATTATGTTTTTTCATTGGTCACTATATGGGTGTGTGTAATTATTCAGCCTGATTGGCTGAACCTGAGGGGAGTGTATTTGGGAGCCTATTTAAGGCAGCTTTTGTTCAGTGTTTATTTGTCAGAGGAAGGGACTGTTGTTGTCCCGAAACGTCACAAACTACATTAAATTTCTGGTCACTATTTGATGAAAATCCAGTGAGTGCTTCTTTTTTGCTTTTTATCATACACCCTACAGCACCCTGGTAGTTGTTGAACGTTGGTGAGAGTGCACATACACCAATTTTTTGCCTATATATATATATATATATATATATATATATATATATATATATATATATGTGTATATATATATATATATATATATATATACGTTCGCTCTGATACATTTATAGTCAGCTTTAGAATCAGTAGTTGCTTTTTGTTTAACCCTGTGAATGCTATATATTCAAAGAGAACTATATGCATTATATATGTTGTGATATCAACCTGTGAAATGTATTAACACTGTCTAGCATTGGGGTAACCCACCTTGCATTTAGTGTATGCTCTTAACTGTTAACACAATTTGTTAATGATATTGCTCTAGTGATTTATAAAGCATACTTTTGATTGCGACCTTGGGAGTGACTTGTTCATTTATGACACAGTATTTGGAGTTACTAACTTAAAATAGGTTTGTGCTGGCTATAATCTACTATAATGTCTTGTTTTTTGTGAATATTAATATACTAGATTACCGGGCACTAAATGGATCACTAATACTTTAACGGGATCCGTTTATTACCTACTAGCAAATAGATTAATACCTTTAGCTGGTATTTAATTATATATACAGTGTATATATATATATATATATATATATATATATTTCTTTATTTTTTGTGTGCATAAAAGATATAAATATCTGATCTATACAGGCGTACCTCTGAGATATTGCAGGTTAGGTTCCAGACTACCGAGAAAAAGCAAATATAGCAATAAAGTGAGTCAAACTAATTTATTTGTTTCCCAGTGCATATAAAAGTTATATTTACACTATACTGTGGTCTATTAAGTGTGCAATAGCATTACGTCTAAAAAAAAAAAAAAAAAAAAAACAATGTACATAACTTAATTAAAAAAAATATTTTATTGCTAACAAATGTTATTTTTCATCTGAACCTTCAGTCAATCATAGGGGTAGATTTATAATACCCCGGGCGGACATGATTTGTTATAGCGAATCATGTCCGCCCTGCATCGCTAAATGCCGACAGCATATGCTGTCGGCATTTAACATTGCACAAACATTTCGGATGAAATGTTTGTGCAATGCCGCCCCCTGCACATTCGCAGACAGTTGGCCGCTAGCAGGTGGTGTCAATCATCCCAATCGTATCTGGCGGATGGTAGGTGGCGGATGAGTTAAGGAGCAGCGGTCTTATGACCGCTGCTTCTTAATTCCTGTTTCTGACTAGTCGTAAGGCTCGCGCCGAATAAGCAGCATCTGCTGCCTCATAAATCGGCCCTATAATCTTTTTTGCTGCTGGTGTGTATATATAGGTGTGTATTCATGTCTATTTATGTGTTTATATGTGTGTATATATGTTGAGAAAATGGCGCTGATAGACTTGCTTGACACTGGGTTGCCACAAACCTTCAATATGTAAAAAGAGAAATATCTGTGAAGCACAATAAAACCAGATATGCCTGTATTTTTTCCCACCCATATTACCTTAGGTATTCGCTTCCCATGAATAATGGATTGTGAACTCTAACCACCTTTATGAAAGAAAATATAATTTATGCTTACCTAATAAATTAATTTCTTTCATGGTGGTGAGACCCCACTGGACCCCACCCATTATTGTCAATATTTTTGGTGGCAGTTTGCACCTCCTTTTCCTCTTGCTATTTATTTATTTTCTTACCATCTTCTTTTCTCTTGCAAGGTGTATCCAGTCCACGGATTCATCCTTACTTGTGGGATATTCTCATTCCCTACAGGAAGTGGCAAAGAGAGCACACAGCAAAGCTGTCCATATAGCTCCCCCTCTGGCTCCGCCCCCCAGTCATTCTCTTTGCCGCATCTCCACGGGAGGGTAAAGTGAATGTGGTGTTAGATTTGTAGTTTTTATATCTTCAATCAAAAGTTTGTTATTTTTAAATAGTGCCGGTTTGTACTATTTACTCTCTGGCAGAAAGTGATGAAGAATTCTGCTGAGAGGAAAATGATTTTAGCATGTTGTAACTAAAATCCACTGCTGTTCCCACATAGGACTGAGGAGTACCAGAAAACTTCAGTTGGGGTGAACAGTTTGCAGGTTTAACTGCTATAAGGTATGTTCAGTCATCTTTTTCTAGTCAAGACTTAGTAATGCTAGAAGACTGACAAGAATCCCCATGTGGGGAAGGTAAGCCATATTCTGAGACTCAATATAGAAGGAAGGCTTAATTAACAGGGCTTAAAGACTGGTGGACACTGTTAAAGGGCAATCGATTAATTTATAGTGAAAATATAATCATTATACAAGTTTTTATTACTTTTGGAGTGTTTTTATGGGGTTTTATTCCACATGGCAAGGCCTCACAACTCCGGAGTGGAGATGGAGCGGGCCTAGATTTCGCGCCTCAGTTGCGCAGTTGATATTGCAGACAGCTTCATGCAGCTTCACGTGGAGGGTCCAAAGACTACTTGAGGACTTCATAGAGGCTTATTTTCCATCAAACTAATCCCCAGGGGCAGGTAGGGCCACAGCAGATTTCTGTGGCACGGTGCTGTAGTTTGCTAACCGGTTGTCGGCTTTAGGTTGCTCCGGTTTGGGCATTAAGGGGTTAATTGACTTGAAATTCGCTTTGCAATCATTCCAAAGCATTAAGATCGTGTGGTAAAAATTTCAGAAAGATTGGATCATTTTTTAAGATTTAGTAAAAAAGTGTGCGCTTTTTATTATTTAAAGGCACAGTACCGTTTTTTCTCAAATTGTATTTTTCAGTATTTGAGTGCTGTCTAAGTCTGTTTAACATGTCTGAGCCTACAGATAGACGTTGCTCTATGTGTTTAGTAGCCATGGTGGAACCCCCTTTACATTTGTGTTTTAAGTGTGCTAATGTATCTATGCATTTTAAAGATCATGTTGTTTCACTTAAAAATGTAGCCCAAGATGATTCTTTGACAGAAGGTAACGAGGATAGCCCACCTTCCTCTCCCCATGTGTCGACACCAGTTACCCCCGCGCAAGCAATGCCTAGTACCTCTAGCGCATTGGCCCCTATTACATTACAACAATTAGCAGCAGTCATGGATAATTCCCTTGCGGCATTTTTATCCAAACTGCCAGTTATGCCTAAAAAGCGTGATAGCTCGGTTTTAAGAACAGAGTATGAGCAATCAGAAGCTTTGGAGGGTTTATCTGTTGTACCCTCACAACACTCTGAAGTGACGGTGAGGGATGTGCTGTCCGAGGGAGAAATTTCTGACACAGGAAAGGTTTCTCAGCGGGCAGAATCAGATTCCTTAGCATTAAATTTAAGCTGGAACACCTCCGCGTGCTGCTTAAGGAGGTATTAGCTACGCTGGATGATTGCGACCCCATGGTGGTCCCAGAGAAATTGTGTAAAATGGACAAATATCTAAAAGTCCCTGTATACACTGATGCGTTTCCGATCCCGAAGAGGGTGGCGGATATTGTGGATAGGGAGTGGGAGAGACCAGGTGTACCCTTTGTCCCCCCCCCTATCTTCAAGAAAATGTTCCCCATTACTGATCCCAGGCGGGACGCATGGCAGACGGTCCCTAAGGTAGAGGGGGCAGTTTCAACACTAGCCAAGCGCACAACCATACCAATTGAAGACAGTTGTGCTTTCAAAGATCCTATGGATAAAAAATTAGAAGGTTTACTAAAGAAAATATTTGTTCAACAAGGTTTCCTTCTCCAACCTATTGCCTGCATTATTCCTGTAACTACTGCAGCGGCTTTCTGGTTTGAGGCGCTGGAGGAGTCGCTCCAGACGGAGACCTCATATGACGAAATTATGGATAGAATTAAGGCTCTAAAGCTGGCTAATTCTTTTATCACAGATGCCGCTTTGCAATTAGCTAAGTTAGCAGAGAAAAATTCTGGTTTTGCCATCATGGCGCGCAGAGCGCTTTGGCTTAAATCATGGTCGGCCGATGTGTCATCTAAGACAAAGTTACTGAATATTCCTTTCAAGGGAAAGACCCTTTTCGGGCCCGAGTTGAAAGAGATTATTTCGGATATCACTGGGGAAAAGGGCCATGCCCTCCCGCAAGATAGGCCTTTAAGGCTAAAAACAAGGCTAATTTTCGTTCCTTTCGCAACTTCAGGAGCGGTCCTGCTTCAACCTTTGCGACCACAAAGCAAGAGGGTAACTCTCCACAGCCCAAGGCAACCTGGAAGCCTTTGCAGGGCTGGAACAAGGGTAAACAGGCCAAGAAGCCTGCAGCTGCTACTAAGACAGCATGAAGGGGTAGCCCCCGATCCGGGACCGGATCTGGTAGGGGGCAGACTCTCTCTCTTTGCTCAGGCTTGGGCAAGAGATGTTCCCGATCCCTGGACATTAGAGATAGTTGCTCAGGGATATCTTCTAGAATTCAAGGACTCTCCTCCAAGGGGAAGGTTCCACATTTCTCGTCTGTCTACAGACCAGACATAGAAAGAGGCGTTCTTACACTGTGTAGAAGATCTACTCAAGATGAGAGTGATATATCCAGTCCCAATTACAGAACAAGGACTGGGTTTTTACTCAAACCTGTTTGTGGTTCCCAAAAAGGAAGGAACTTTCAGACCAATCCTGGATCTAAAAATTCTAAACAAATTCCTCAGAGTCCCATCTTTCAAGATGGAGACCATTCGGACAATCTTACAGATGATCGAGGAAGGTCAATATATGACTACCGTGGATCTAAAGGATGCGTACCTTCATATTCCTATCCACAAAGATCACCATCAGTTCCTAAGGTTCGCTTTTCTGGACAAGCATTACCAGTTCGTGGCCCTTCCCTTCGGGTTGGCCACCGCTCCCAGAATTTTCACAAAGGTGCTAGGGTCCCTTCTAGCGGTACTAAGACCGCGGGGCATTGCAGTAGCACCCTATCTGGACGACATCTTAATACAGGCGCCGTCTTTTCCCAGAGCCAAGGCTCATACGGATATTTTTCTGGCCTTTCTAAGGTCTCACGGGTGGAAGGTGAACACCGAAAAAAGTTCTCTGTCCCCGCTCACAAGGGTTCCCTTCCTGGGAACATTAATAGACTCGGTAGAAATGAAAATATTTCTGACGGAGGTCAGAAGGTTAAAGCTTCTAAGTTCTTGCCGAGCTCTTCATTCCATTCCGCGGCCATCTGTAGCTCAGTGCATGGAGGTAATCGGATTAATGGTAGCAGCAATGGACGTAGTCCCTTTTGCTCTAATTCATCTCAGGCCACTGCAATTGTGCATGCTCAAACAGTGGAATGGGGATTATGCAGATTTGTCTCCTCAAATCCAACTGGACCAGAAAACCAGAGATTCTCTTCTCTGGTGGTTGTCTCAGGATCACCTGTCTCAGGGAATGTGCTTCCGCAGACCGGAGTGGATCATTGTAACGACCGACGCCAGTCTGTTAGGCTGGGGCGCGGTCTGGGGCTCCCTGAAAGCTCAGGGCCTATGGTTTCGGGAAGAGTCTCTTCTCCCGATAAACATTTTGGAACTGAGAGCGATATTCAACACGCTCCAGGCATGGCCTCAGGTAGCGGCGGCCAAGTTCATCAGATTTCAGTCGGACAACATCACGACTGTAGCATACATCAATCATCAGGGAGGAACAAAGAGTTCCTTAGCGATGAAGGAAGTAACCAAGATAATCAGGTGGGCGGAGGATCACTCTTGCCATCTATCTGCTATTCACATCCCAGGAGTAGACAACTGGGAAGCGGATTTCCTAAGTCGTCAGACTTTTCACCCGGGGGAGTGGGAACTCCACCCGGAGGTATTTGCTCAGCTGACTCAGCTATGGGGCATTCCAGAGTTGGATCTGACGGCGTCCCGTCAGAACACCAAACTTCCTCTTTACGAATCCAGGTCCAGGGACCCCAAGGCGACATTGACAGATGCTCTAGTAGCGCCTTGGTCCTTCAATCTGGCCTATGTCTTTCCACCATTTCCCCTTCTCCCTCGGCTGGTAGCCAGAATCAAACAGGAGAAGACCTCGGTAATTCTGATAGCACCTGCGTGGCCACGCAGGACTTGGTATGCAGACCTAGTGGACATGTCATCTGTTCCACCATGGACATTGCCAATTAGGCAGGATCTTCTAATACAGGGTCCATTCAAGCATCCAAATCTAGTTTCTCTGCAGCTGACTGCTTGGAGATTGAACGCTTAATTCTATCCAAGCGTGGGTTCTCTGAATCAGTCATAGATACTCTGACCAAGCTAGAAAACCTGTCACTAGGAAAATTTACCATAAGATATGGCGGAAATATCTTTGTTGATGTGAATCCAAGGGTTACTCGTGGAGTAAGATTAGGATTCCAAGGATATTGTCTTTTCTCCAAGAAGGATTGGAGAAAGGTTTATCAGCTAGTTCCTTAAAGGGGCAGATATCCGCTCTGTCTATCCTTTTACACAAGCGTCTGGCAGAAGTACCAGATGTTCAAGCGTTTGTACAGGCGTTAGTCAGAATCAAGCCTTTCTATAAACCTGTGGCTCCTCCATGGAGTCTAAATTTAGTTCTTTCAGTTCTTCAAGTGGTTCCGTTTGAACCTTTACATTCCATAGATATTAAGTTATTATCTTGGAAAGTTTTGTTTTTGGTAGCTATATCTTCTGCTCGAAGAGTTTCAGAATTGTCTGCTTTGCAGTGTAATTCACCCTATCTGGTGGTCCATGCAGATAAGGTAGTTTTGCGTACCAAACCTGGTTTTCTTCCTAAAGTGGTTTCTAATAAGAACATTAACCAGGAAATCATTGTTCCTTCCCTGTGTCCTAATCCAGATTCTAAGAAGGAACGGCTTTTACACAATCTTGATGTGGTTCGTGCTTTGAAATTCTATTTACAAGCAACTAAGGATTTCAGACAAACATCATCTTTGTTTGTTGTCTATTCTGGTAAGAGGAGAGGTCAGAAAGCGACTGCTACCAGCAGCCTCCTGAAAGAATTACTGCTCATTCTACCAGAGCAGTGGCTTCCACATGGGCTTTCAAGAATGAGGCTTCTGTAGAACAGATTTGTAAGGCAGCGACTTGGTCTTCACTGCATACTTTTGCCAAATTTTACAAATTCGATACTTTTGCTTCTTCGGAGGCTATTTTTGGGGGAGAGGTTTTGCAAGCAGTGGTGCCTTCCGTTTAGGTTACCTGTCTTGTTCCCTCCCTTCATCCGTGTCCTAAAGCTTTGGTATTGGTATCCCACACGTAAGGATGAATCTGTGGACTGGATACACCTTGCAAGAGAAAACAGAATTTATGCTTACCTGATAAATTACTTTCTCTTGCGGTGTATCCAGTCCACGGCCCGCCATGGCAATTAAGTCAGGTTAAAATTTCTTGTTTAAACTACAGTCACCACTGCACCCTATGGTTTCTCCTTTTTCTCCTAACGTTCGGTCGAATGACTGGGGGGCGGAGCCAGAGGGGGAGCTATATGGACAGCTTTGCTGTGTGCTCTCTTTGCCACATCCTGTAGGGAATGAGAATATCCCACAAGTAAGGATGAATCCGTGGACTGGATACACCGCAAGAGAAAGTAATTTATCAGGTAAGCATAAATTCTGTTTTTCTTGGCTATGCATAAGACTAGGTTACAGTAAGGTGGTAGGGGTATTAAGAGCTCTTGGAGTTTTGGGAATCTTTGGCTCCTCCAAGTGGTCAGGAATGTAATTCTCAAGCGTAATGGATTGTGGACTCTCACCACCATGAAAAAAATTAATTGATCAGGCAAGCATAAATTATATTTTTCTAGACTTTTTCGGAAAAAATAAATAAATAAATAGATGGTTTCATACAGAATGTCTTGTTAATTTTTTTTCAGGAAGCACAGCAAGCTTTGTTCAATAAGAAGTAATTCTGCACAGCCATCTGATCAGATTTTGGAGGTGCCAAAACAAGTTAGTATATTTTGCATGTGGTCATAAAACAAAATATATTTACTGACACCTCATATTATTATTTAGATAAATGTATTTGCAATTAAAACCATCATCTTTTAACTTGGTTAGATGTTAAATGCCGTTGGTAATTTGACTGTGTACATAGCTTGTCTAACCAGAACCTGTCCATTTTAATCTGGGTCTCTGGGCCAATTTCATTTATTTTTGATATGGCAATTTCGTAAAATAATTTCAGCCATCACATCCATGTAAGCATTTTCCCGCTTGCACAGGGTAGGCAGTTTTGTAAGAATATTTGAAAACAAGAAATGATTGGCAGATAAAACTGCAATTTCCATATCTTGGCCCACTTCTAATTGGATCCCCATTTATATGAATAACCCCCTTTCTTTCATGTAATTGGCAAGAGTCCATGAGCTAGTGACGTATGGGATATACATTCCTACCAGGAGGGGCAAAGTTTCCCAAACCTCAAAATGCCTATAAATACACCCACAATTCAGTTTTACAAACTTTGCCTCCTATGGAGGTGGTAAAGTAAGTTTGTGCTAAGATTTCTACGTTGATATGCGCTTCTCAGCTTTTTTTGAAGCCCGGTTCCTCTCAGAGTGCAGTGAATGACAGAGGGATGTGAAGGGAGTATTACCTATTGAATACAATGGTCATCCTAACGGGGATCTATTTCATAGGTTCTCTGTTATCGGTCGTAGAGATTCATCTCCTACCTCCCTTTTCAGATCGACGATATACTCTCATATACCATTACCTCTGCTGATTCTCGTTTCAGTACTGGTTTGGCTATCTACTTTATGTAGATGAGTGTCTTTTGGTAAGTATGTTTCCTTTATTTAAGACTCTCAGTTATGGTTTGGCACTTTAAATATAAAGTTATATATATGTTTGTACTTATATTTGCCATAATTCAGGTTTATCAGTATATTTCCTTTTTGAAGACTGTCAGTTTCATATTTGGGAAATGCATATATAAAAAAAAAAAAAAAAAATTCTTACCTGAAGTTTTCAAATTGACTCTCTTTTCTAAATTGCGGGCTGTTAGTCTCGTGGGAGCGAAAAAATGCTATAATTTATTGCGTCATTCTTGGCGCAAGACTTTTTTGGCGCGAGAATTACGTTTGTTGACGTAATTTCGTCATTTCCGACGTCTTAGTTGGCGCCGAGTTTTTTCACGTGGTTGCGTCATCTATGACGCTCGTGTTTGTTGCAGACATTTTTGGCGCCAAAAAATATTTTGTCAGTTGTGGGCGTCATACTTGGCGCCAAACTTTTTGACATTATTTAAGTCTTCATTTCTTTTTGCTTCTGGTTTCCAGAGTCTTATTTCGTTTTGCATTTCTTTACCATTCCTGAAACGGTCATATAAGGAAATTAATATTTTGCTTTATATGATTCAGATATCTCAAAACTGTTCCTGTATCAGAAAACACTGTTGGATTCCTGCTGACTGATATCAGTCCTACCAAAGCTAAGTTCATTTATTTTAATATTATGAACTTTTATCTTTAGCTATGGAAAATTTAGCGCAACAAGTATCGGATTATGATTTGTTTAGCATTGTTAACTTGATTCAACATGCTAATAATTTCATTTGTGATGCCTTTTTTATATATCAAAATTGAGGTTAAATCTATGTCTTTAGCTATTTTAGCTAGAAGAACTTTGTGGCTTAAATCTTGAAATGCTGATTTGATTTCTAAATCCAGATTTCTATTTTCTTTCCTTCCAAGGTAATAAATTATTTGGTTCACAGTTGGATTCAATACTTTCAACTGTTACTGTGGGGAAGGGAGTTTTTTTGCCTCAAGATTAAGTTATAAGGGTAAATCTTAAGCTTATATCCGTTTTTGTTCTTAATAAGGAACAGAAACCCAATTCTTACCCAAGTAATATGTTTCTAAATTGGAAGCTTTCTTCAAAATGGAATGAATTCAAGCCATTTAAGAGATCAAAGCCAGCCCCCAAATTCGCATAAAGGTGCGGTCCTTATTCCAGCTTAGCTGGTAAGGGGCAGGTTAAGATTTTTCTAAAGTTGTTTGGTTCAATTCGGTCCAAACTCCTTAGATTGGGGTACAGAATAGGATTCAGAGTAAGCCTGCCTGTGAGAAGTCTTTTTCTCTCTCACATTTTCCAGCAATCCCAGTAAAGGCTCATATTTTCCTGAAGTGTGTTTCAGACCTGGAGTTATCTGGGGTATTCATACCAGTTTCGTTTCAGGAACGGGGTCTGGGGTTTTATTCAGAATTATTCATTGTCCCAAAGAAAGAAAATCTTTTAATTTGTCAAGTAAGAGTACCATCTTTCAGAATGGTGATTATAAGGTCTATTATGTCTTTTGTTCAGCAAGGGCATTATTTGCCCACAATAGACTTACAGGATGCATATCTTCATATTCTGTTTCATTCAGATTATTTTCATTTTTCTGAGATTCTCTTTTTTTAGACAAGCATTACCAATTAGTTGCTCTTCCTTTCTGGCCTAGCAACATCTCTAGGAATCTTTTCAAAGGTTCTCGGTGTTTCCTTATTTAGACGATATCTTGGTACTTGCTCAGTCTTTTCGTTCTGCAGAATCTCATACGATTCAACTTCTGTTGTTTCTTCAAAAACATGGTTGGCGGATCTTTTTCCCAAAAAAGTTCCTTAATTCCTCAGACAAGGGTCAACTTTTTTAGGTTTCCAGATAGATTGTGTCAATTTCTTTGTCTCTAACAGACAAGAGACAATTTATGTTGGGTTCAGCTTGTCGGAACCTTCAGTCTCTATTTCCTTCAGTAGCTATATGCATGGAAGTTTTAGGTCTCATGACTGCAGCATCGGACTCGATTCCCTTTGCTCGTTTTCATATGAGACCTCTCTAGTTTTCAATGCTGAATTAATGGTGCAGGGATTATACTAGGATATCAGATTTAATATCCTTGAATCCCAATAGTCAACTATCTCTGACTTGGTGGTTAGATCACCATTGTATAGTTCTATGGGTCTCTTTGGTTCATCCAACCTGGACCGTGATCACAACAGATGCGAGTCTTTTAGGTTGGGAAGCTGTCTGGAGATCTCTGACAGCACAAGGGGTTTGGAAATCTCAAGAGGCGAGATTACCAATCAGAGCTCTTCAGTTCTGGCTTCTATTGAAGAGAGAGACGTTTTATTGGTTTTCAGACGGACAATGGCACAACTGTGGCGTATCTCAATCATCAGGGTGGGACTCACAGTCCTCAGGCTATGAAAGAAGTATCTTGGATACTTGCTTGGGCACAATCCAGCTCCTGTCTAATTTATGCGGTCCATATCCCAGGTATAGACAATTGGGAAGCGGATTATCTCAGTCCTCAAGCTTTACATCAGGGAGAGTGGTCTCTTCACCCAGATGTGTTTTTTCCAATTGTTCAGATGTGGGGGCTTGCAGAAATAGATCTGATGGCATCTCATCTAAACAAGAAATTTTCCGGGTACCTATCCAGGTCCGGGGATCCTCAGGCGGAAGCAGTGGTTGCATTGATACTTCCTTGGAGTTATTAACCTGCCTATATTTTTCCGCCTCTAGTTCTTCTTCCAAGAGTGATTTTCAAAGTCATCATGGAGCAATCGTTAGTGCTGCTGGTGGCTCCAGCATGGCGGCACAGGTTTTGGTATGTGGATCTTGTTCGGATGTCCAGTTGCCAACCTTGGCCACTTCCATTAAGGCCAGACCTTATATCTCAAATCATTAAATTTGATGGTATGGAAATTGATCGCTTAGTGCTTAGTCATGGAGGTTTCTCTGACTCAGTGATTAATACTATGTTGCAGGTTCGTAAATCTGTGTCTAGAAAGATTTATTACTGAGTTTGGAAGACTTACATTTCATGGTGTTCTCATAAATTCTCTTGGCATTCTTTTAGAATTCCTAGAATTTTACAGTTTCTTCAGGATGGTTTAGATAAGGGTTTGTCTGCAAGTTCCTTGAAAGGACAAATCTTTGCTCTTTCTGTTCTGTTCCACAGAAAAATTGCTAATCTTCCTGATATTCATTGTTTTGTACAGGCTTTGGTTCGTATCAAGCCTGTCATTAAGTCAATCTCTCCTCCTTGGAGTATTAATTTGGTTTTGAGGGCTTTACAGGCTCCTCCGTTTGAGCCTATGCATTCTCTGGACATTAAATTACTTTCTTGGAAAGTATTGTTCCTTTTGGCCATCTCTTCTGCTAGAAGAGTTTCTGAATTATCTGCTCTTTCTTGTGAGTCTCCTTTTCTGACTTTTCATCAGGATAAGGCGGTTTTGCGGACTTCATTTAAATTTTTACCTAAAGTTGTGAATTCCAACAACATTAGTAGAGAAATTGTTGTCCCATTCGTTGTGTCCTAATCCTAAGAATTCTCTGGAGAGATCTTTACATTCTTTGGATGTGGTAAGAGCTTTGAAATAAATATTATGTTGAAGCTACTAAAGATTTCAGAAAGATTTCTAGTCTATTTGTTATCTTTTCTGGTTATAGGAAAGGTCAGAAGGCTTCTGCCATTTCTTTGGCATCTTGGTTAAAGCTTTTGATTCATCATGCTTATTTGGAGTCGGGTTAATCCCTGCCTCTGAGGATTACGGCTCATTCTACTAGGTAAGTTTCTACTTCCTGGACTTTTAAGAATGAAGCTTCTGTTGATCAGATTTGCAACTTGGTCTTCTTTTCATGCTTTTACTAAATTCTACCATTTTGATGTTTTCTCTTCTTCAGAAGCAGTTTTTTGGTAGAAAAGTACTTCAGGCAGCTGTTTCAGTTTGATTCTTCTGCTTAAATTTTCAGTTTTTTTCATTATAAAGATTAAAACTTTTGATTTGGGTTGTGGATTAATTTTACAGCGGAATTGGCTGTCTTTATATTTATCCCTCCCTCTCTAGTGACTCTTGCGTGGAGTTCCACATCTTTGGTATTTGCTATCCCATACGTCACTAGCTCATGGACTCTTGCCAATTACATGAAAGAAAACATAATTTATGTAAGAACTTACCTGATAAATTCATTTCTTTCATATTGGCAAGAGTCCATGAGACCCACCCTTTTTTATGGTGGTTATGATTTGTTTGTATAAAGCACAATTATTCCAATTCCTTGTTGATGCTTTCGCTCCTTTCTTATCACCCGACTTCTTGGCTATTCGTTAAACTGAATTGTGGGTGTGGTGGGGGGGTGTATTTATAGGCATTTTGAGGTTTGGGAAACTTTGCCCCTCCTGGTAGGAATGTATATCCCATACGTCACTAGCTCATGGACTCTTGCCAATATGAAAGAAATGAATTTATCAGGTAAATTCTTGCATAAATTATGTTTTTCTGAAGGGGCAGGACAGAAACAGCCCCCCCCCCACATAGACCCAAATATAAGTGAGCCGCTAACAGACTCCCTCATTACTAGTTTGGTGTCCAATGCTATGGCCAAGGATGAATCTAATATTCTATAAAAAAAAAACAGTGGAAGTCAATTGTAAGTGTATCAAGTTATATAAATTGCATTTTTATCTGCGGACAAGTTCTTGTTATCTTGGCCACTTAATTGGATCCCCATTAACACATGATGCAAAATATATACAGTATTGATAAACAACAGAGGACAATATTTTTTTTTTTTAAGTTTTAATAGAAGAGGACGATAAAATGTCCAACTTGTAATGAATTACAAAGGTATGCAGATTCTTCCAGAATGCAGCTTGACAAATCTCGAAAACTGAAGTATTAACCTGGAAAGCCAGAGATGTGGTTATTTCCCTAGTTGAGTGAGCCTTAGTGCCATCAGGTATAGGAACTTTCTGAAGCTTGTAATCTATGAAGATACACTTACCAATCCAAACTTTAATAGTCTGCTTCACTGGAGCATAACATTTTCTTTTTCCAAATGGAATAACTAGCAAGCGAGATGTTTCATGAAAGTCCTAGTAAATACGAAGACATCTTACCACATCTAGAGTATGAAGGTGTTGACCCTCACAAGGCTTCTCTTCCACGTAGGAAGGACAATCTCTTGATTCAGGTGAAAATCTGAAACCATTTGATGAAGAAACTCTGGTACTGAAAGAGCTTGAAGTTCAGAAACTCGACTTTATAGATGCGAAAGGGTCCAACATTAAAGCAGACAAAACCAGAGGTAAATCCCAAGGAGGAAAAAAGAACATACTCAATGTTTGACATGCAGAAGAGTTAGAAAAAACTATCTAATTTAATCCTCCATGGCTCATTTGGCACCTGTAATTGCAGCAATGGCTGAAACTTGAACTTTCAAGGTTGATATAAACTGACCTTTCTGGTATTCATGAAATAGAAACTACAAAATAGTAGTTGCAGATACATGATCAAAAGAGAAATTCAGATATTCACACCAAGCACGAAATGTATTATAAACTTTATGATAAATGGAAAAAGTAGACGACTTTCTGGCCCGAAGTATTAAAAATATAAGGCCCTCTGAAACAGCCACTGTTTAGCATCCATACCCTGGGTGAAGGAGATCCAGAAGAACTGGGAGAATTCTCAAAGCCAGTTTGAGTAGCAGAGGAAACCAATGCCTTCTGGGCCACCAAGACTGAACTGCAATGTCTCTTGCCATGTCTTTGACAATTTTCTGAAGAACCCTTGAGATTAGGCAAATGGGGAGGATTTACATATGCAAGACTAAAATCCCATCTGTTGCCTGAAGATCTCCCGATGGACATAGACGAAAAAACTGATCTAGTTGATGATAGCTTGGAGTGGCCATAAGATCTTTTATGGCTTGCCCATACTTAGAATGTCATCTGAAAACTCTGCAGGATTTAACTGCCATTAGCCTTGAAGAATTGAATGCCTGCTTAGGAAATCTGCTTTAAGGTTATCGCAACCTGGCAGATTAACTGCAACGATGAAAGCCATATTTTCTTGGGCCCATGAAAACAAAAGCCTTGCTTCCTGGAGAAAAGAGACACTTCTTGTCCCCCCTTGATGATTCACATAAGCCATTGCCATTATATTGTCTGAAAGGATCTTTATGGAATGCGCCAGCAAATCTCTTTGAAGGGCTAGAAGAGCCAAACAAATGTCCCCTAACGCCAAAAGATTGGAAGGAAGAGACCACTGTCCTTGAGCATACCTTCCTTGCAACGTAGCACTACAGCCCAAAGAGCTTGCGTCTGTTGTAAGAATCAACCAATCTGGGTCTTGAAGAAAAATATTTATTCACTTAGCCACTACTCAACGAAACAGAAACTTTTACCTTATGAGAAACTCACTTTGTGGCTTAAGGGCATCAATCTTCTTCAATGTTCTAGAAAATTATTCTGGGCTTTCCTCATATCTGATTGTGCTCAAGGAACCATAGGAATTGCAACTGAAAGACTTCACAGAAGGCTCATCCAATCTCTCACAGATTATTTTGAGACTGAACAAATTGGACCAGAGTTTTCAATTTCATTATTTTCTCTGGAGGCAGAAAACAGAGTTTTGAACTGCACCCCTAGATACTGCAACTCTTGAGATGGCAAGCATGCTAACTGAGCAAATGAAGAGTTGAATCACAATCTAATTCTACTGGTTCTCTTGAATTTGTTACAACCAGAATATCGTCCAAGTAGTGAAAAGCTTGTATCACTTAAAGGTGCAAATTTGCAGTGAGAGGAATGAGAAGCCTAGCTGTGGCCAGACTAAATGAGATCCTTGAATTGGAAATGATTTTGGCCCACTGTCAATCGCTGATGACACTGATAATATGCATATTTTATGTCTTTGCTGAACAAAAAGTAACCTTAAGGGATTAGCGGCTTTATAGTCTGCAAAGTCTCTATTTTGAAAGACTTGACTTGTAGAAAAGAATTGAGTAGTTTTGAGATCCAGAACAAATCTCCAAGTATTCCCCTTCTTCAGGGCTAGCAAAAGGTTGGAGGTAGCTTTGCACATGTAACAGATATGAAGTTACTGCTTCATTCCTCTCATGCTTCCTCCACCCTCCCTTCTTACTCTCTGTTTCTCAATTTAATCTCTCACTATCTTATTCAGATTCTATCTATTTTATTCAGATTCTCTTTTATTCTCATCACACTCTCACGCACTTTCTACATCCTCTTCTCTTCATTCTCTAGTGCTACTCTTCTCTTTACTTTTTACCCCTTTTGGTACAGCATCTAGTATCCCCTCTTTGGTTCACTTGCTTTTTCTTTTCTCCAGCCCCTATTATTTTGTTGTCTTCTGTAGCTCTTCCCTTAGACAAACTGAAACTTGATAACAGAATCAACTTTCTGCCTCAATGTTTCCATATGCAAATGCTAGATGAGTTACAAATGTATTTTCTATAACTTTCAAGGAGAAATAAAGTCAGATATGAATCTCAAATTAGGCCAGATTTAGTATATAAATGCATCCTTTCAGCATTCTGCTATAATTTTATGAGGTTATTGTTGGTTAAGCAATTTGTTTTTCTTGTTTTCTTTGTTTCTGTTCTTTTTAGAGTTTTGTACAAAGTCCTCATTCAGATGATGCTCACACAGTACCGCAAGGGAAAGAACAGAAGGCGGAAGCAGAGTTGACCTTGCATCGCAAAAGTCCATCACCAAAGAAAAGCCCGGTAGACAAAAGAGCAAAAGACATCGCCAATGTGGCAGTGGATGGAGAAGACATTGCTGCCAAAGACCATTCACAACAGAACATAAAGAATACACACCAGCCAAGCACAGGTCCAGCATCCAGGGCTGCTTGTGGCAGCAGTACCTCAATTCCTTACATTGACTGCAGTGATGTAGATAGCGAGTATGATATTCATAGAGCGCTTTTAATTCGCTCACAGTCCCAAACAAATGACAACTATGAGGGTGATTTTCACAGTAGCAATGGAATTTACCGAACAGAAGACTATCTGAAACATAGTAAATTGAGGCAACAAATGTCCTCTGTTCGGTCTTCTTCTAATATTATTGAAGAATGTATTGATGATGACCGAAATGGGTTATCTTTTTATGCTGGAGGTAGTCCTAAAATGCCTAGGCATAGTTCCTTGATAGATGAAATGTTTAGAGGCCCAGACAGTCGTAGTCCCTTGGCTACTCCTTTACCTCCAAGTAGTAAGGGATCAAGTCCAAACATGAGTTTCAATAGAACTGGATCTCAAGGGTATATTGCAGAAAATGGGTACAACAACAATAATGGCTCTAGGAATCTAGATGACGATAGCTATGATAGTGTTTGCTATGGGTATGATAGGTTCACTCCTGCTTCGAAAACGCCATACATTCAGAAACTTCAAAGTGCCCACAACCATTCAGAAACAGATCCATTATTTTTAAGTCACGTGTCCTCAACCCCAATACAAGATAGTAGGGCTGAACAACAAAGACTAGAACATCTCTCAAAAATGGCTGCCTTAGAAGCAAAAATGTTGTCTCATGGAATGTTAGATAGCAGGCATTCTAAATGCAGCCCAGTATTGCGACCTGGTAGTGTAGTCGAAGACCACATGGGTGCAATTCAAATGCTTGATGGTTCTACAAGCAGTGGAAGTGAATCTAGTGACTCAGACTCTGATGTAGCAGATTCTTTTAGTCACCCACTTGTTTATGGAAACCCGCTAGTCCTTAATTCTTCTCCAATACCTAGAAATAATTACTCTTTTGGTAGTCTTCAGCTTGATGAGTACGCAGAGGAAGTAAATGATGAGGACACAGTACTCAGTTTCAGTGATGAAGATGGTGCACATGTTTTTAGCTGCTAGGAATTCACACAGTGGATTGCAAGGATTAATCTTGACAAGTGAAATGTGACAGGAGTGTTCTGAAACATTGTGATGTTAGTTTTAGTATTATAGTTGTGCAAAAATATGCAGAGTAGCAACTTACAAGGACTTGACACTTTACTTGTAAGAATTTTGCAGTTGTTTCAGTGGTGAACTAGTAATAGATTGTCACGTTGTAGTCTTATTTGTATTGGTTTTGTATGAATTTTGTAATGAATGTATTAGCACTTTAGACATATAGCTGTAGCTATTTTCTTGATATTAAATAGCTAATTTAGCTAGCATAATATTAGGTAGGTTATCAAAATACTTTTGGAACTGTTGGCAGTTTACTTTTGCACTAACAATTTGATGCTAGATCTTATGATTGTAAAGTTTCTCATAAGTGCACACAAAGCCTTAGTACTAAAGACGTTATCCGCTAAGCAGAAGTGCTTATTTTGTACTGGAATTATTGACTACTATGGCTATTAACTTTTCTATCTCCTTTACAGTGCCTATTGTACAGTTAGGGATTATGTTTTTGGGCCAAAATGGTATCTAGTTTTTTTTTTGTTTTTTTTAGTAAAGAATGATGCTTAAATCCAATATGCTTTCATAATTGCATTCAAAGATGCATATCTAACATTACTAATACTAAAGTGAATATCAGCTGGCAGCATTTTACACTCAAAATGTCACTTTTGCATATTTAAATATGCTTATGCTATATATATATATATATGTGTGTGTGTGTATATATATATATATATATATATATATATAAATATGTATTTTCATAGTGACACAGACACACACATTATGCCAAAATTCATATCTCTTCAGAATATTGCTTATTGATTGATCCTGTCCTAAGATAAACTTCCTATACTATGAAACAACAATATTCCTAAAAATCACTGTTACATACAGTTAGTAAACATGTATTATCTCTTACATGGGAGGAGGGATTAATTAGCAAAATACCCGATATGTTTTGTTTTTCATCTTAATTCAGTTTTTTAACTTCTGATTGTGGCAAGAATGGAAAAAAAACAGTATTCTATGGTCACAAATGGTTATGGTGAAAAGTACATATCCGAGAGAGATCTGTTAGGTGGGCTGTGATTTTATATTCTGTGATGCATCACTTCTAAAGTTGTGATGTTAAGATTTGTTTGTTCTGTGTTTCTTTTAGATGGAAAACCCAGAAGCCTAGGAGCCACTGGTTCCTAGAATTTTATTCCTTTGTGGGTTAGTCACCATAGATCTATATACAGATACCACTGTCTTGTTCCCAAAAGTATGTCTGGCTACTAAATATTTTTACTGGCTCCTAAATTTTTTCCTAAAACAGCTTGGTCTACCCCTGGTTTAGAGGCTGTATTCTTGAAGCTATTCAGCACTATACAAAGCACATTGCCAGACTGTTTGCTTGCGAGAGACTGAAGTGAGATACAGTGCACACTAACTGCATGCAGCAAGTAACTTCTGGAACATGCTTTCTATATCATTACATGGTGCAGACAGTGCTGTCTCCAAACAGATTTTTTTTTATTGGTGAAAAGAAGTGCTGCATTAAAGTGAATGCACCAGGGCAACATAGCTTTATTTATTAATCCAGAAAACGTGGACCGTTGGGGAGGCCTGAGGACAGGTTTGAAAACCAGTGGCTTATAGTGACTGCATAGTGTGTCGTCAACAGCAGATTCTTTTAGATGGATGCAAATATGTAATAGTCTAAATCAGTAGCGCAACTTCCCAACAGAGGGCCCTGGTGCAAACATTATTTGGGGCCCCCCATAGGTAACTCAGTAGTAAACAATAGTATTGATAGATGTACCTGCACTAATAAAAGGCTCCCCTGAATTAGTTCTGTACACATTCTGCACATGCCTTTTTCTATAGACTGGCTGCTATGGGCCCCCCAAGCACTTAGCCCTGGTGCCACTGCACCTGCTGCACCAATGGTAGTTCCGCCCCTGAGTCTAAATCACTAGTTGAGCTGTCTTAATATACAGTGTAGTGATTATTATAGATGGGCATGCACTAGACATACATTTTCTTGTCTACTTCCCTCACCTTTTGTCTTGCATCCTTCTTTTTAATACTGCCATATCTACTACAGATTTTGCTGAAAGCCCTCCTCTCTTCATATTTAAAGGGACATTAAACTCAAAATGCTATTTACCATAACATGTTTAATTATGCATCATTTAAAAAATTTGCATTGTTCATTCATTATATATTTACCTGATTTCCTGTTATTTCTCTAATAATTGTTTGTCTCTCAGAGCCCTGACACTACGTACTGCACAGTAATTAGTTGATATGTGCAACTCAAGGTTTTTCAAAGGGTGTGTGCCAGGACTGCAAAACAAAAGACTGTTTTAAAGCTCTTAAAGCATTTAGTTTGTATGCAGGTCTGTTGCAGTTTGATTAATCTATAAAAAAAAATTACTTTAATGTCCCTTTAAGTTTGTTTCCATTTTTCTTTGAAGTAATCTGTAAAATGTTGAAGCTTTGTATAGAATAGATAATCATAATTGCTAATTAATCTCTTCTTCCTATACAAAAGATAGTGCCTCCCATTGGAAGTGCTGTTCTTAGGGTATAATGTATTTGTCTAAGGATATTGAGTATATAGTATATCATTCACCTTGACATGTGTCTCAAGTGTCTTAGCAGAGCTCTAAACCATCCCATAATTTACAGGATGTTCTGCTCTGCCCTGCCAGACATCTTGCTTGACTTGACCCTCTGCCCACATCACTCATGCCCGCCCTGAATCTGCCTTCACTCTACCAACATGTCTCCCTGAATCCGTCCCAAATACTAGCCTGGAAATAAATCAAATATTAGCACAATGTGTTACCACTGTAAGTTAGTGCTGCCTTATTGTAACACTTTTATCATAAAACTGGAAAAATCATTGATGTAGAATTTATTTTCTCCAAGTCAGTGATTTTATTAGGTTATTGTCTAGTATTTGTTTTATATTATAAAGGAACTTGAAAGATTAGTCTTGAGATTCTAAGAAGCACACTTTACTTTTGTAGCTTATATGAAGAATAGAACATTAATGTGTGTGACTGAGAGGCAGTGTAATGTGATACAGGATGCTACATTTTATAAACTATTTTAATTGAGGATATTAATATTTAAACAATAGAGTTATACAATACCAGTGATTAAATCATGAATAAATAGGTCACATTTGGCTTATATGTTTGTAATATGTAAAATATTTTGATCTGTAAAGTTCACTTGATTGCAATGAACAATAATAACCCACCACATGCAAAATAGTGAGACAAACTAAGTAAGTCCGGCTGAGCAAGAAGTGAAGGAACAGGTATTTTATTATTAAGAGGTCTCTCTCACTTTATATAGACTGTATAGCCAAAAGTATGTGGATATCTGACCATCACACCTATATGAGATTCTTGGACATCCTTTGCAGCTTTCCACAAGATTTTGGAGTGTATCTGTAGGGATTTGTGCCCATTAAGCTAAAATAGCATTTGTGAGGTCAGACACAAGAAGGTATGGATTGCTATCAACGTTCCAATTCATCCACCACATCCAGATTCTTCCATAAGACTGCCAGATAGTGAAGTGTGACTGTTCGACTGCTCCAGAGTCCAGTGGCAACGTGCTTTATATCACTCAGCTGATGTTTGGCATTGCGCATGTTCATGTCAGACTCGACCTTAGAAATCCATTTCATGAAGATCTCGATGCAGAGTTCTTGTGCTGATTTTTCTTTCAGAAGCAATTTAGAACTTTGTAGTGAGTGACAATTTAGAACTTTGTAGTGAGCGATGCAGCAGATGAATTTACGTGCTACGTGAGTCAGCACTCAGCATCCCCACTCTGTAAGTTTGCGTGGTCTACTTCTTTGTGGCTGTGCTTTTGTTGCTTCTAGACGCTTCCACTTCACAATAATAGCACTTAGAGTTCACCGGGGCAGATCTAGTAGGGCAGAAATTTCACAAACTGACTTGTGACAAAGGGGGCACCCTATGACTGTCTCACCTTTAAGGTCACTAACCCATTATACTGCCAATGTTTGGCTATATTTTGGGGGTGTGGCTGGAATACCTGAACTCAATCATTTGTAGGGATGTCCACATACTTTTGGCTATAAAGTGTATTTATTTTCTTTTTTCCTTCACTTAGACATATAGGATTGGATAGAGGTGATTGATGTCGCTTGAGCAAGTGAGAGCTGTACACAAATTAGGTGCTTTATAGGGGCATTAAACACACTGAGTTTGTAAGAAAATATGTTTATCTTTCATTATTAATTTCTTTCATGTAATTAGCAAGAGTCCATGAGCTAGTGACGTATGGGATATACATTCCTACCAGGAGGGGCAAAGTTTCCCAAACCTTAAAATGCCTATAAATACACCCCTTTGCCTCCGATGGAGGTGGTGAAGTAAGTTTGTGCTAGATTCTACGTTGATATGCGCTCCGCAGCAAGTTGGAGCCCGGTTTTCCTCTCAGCGTGCAGTGAATGTCAGAGGGATGTGAGGAGAGTATTGCCTATTTTGAATGCAGTGATCTCCTTCTACGGGGTCTATTTCATAGGTTCTCTGTTATCGGTCGTAGAGATTCATCTCTTACCTCCCTTTTCAGATCGACGATATACTCTTATATATACCATTACCTCTGCTGATTCTCGTTTCAGTACTGGTTTGGCTTTCTACAAACATGTAGATGAGTGTCCTGGGGTAAGTAAATCTTATTTTCTGTGACACTCTAAAGCTATGGTTGGGCACTTTGTTTATAAAGTTCTAAATATATGTATTCAAACATTTATTTGCCTTGACTCAGAATGTTCAACTTTCCTTATTTTTCAGACAGTCAGTTTCATATTTGGGATAATGCATTTGAATTAATCTTTTTTTCTTACCTTCAAAAATTTGACTCTTTTTTCCCTGTGGGCTGTTAGGCTCGCGGGGGCTGAAAATGCTTCATTTTATTGCGTCATTCTTGGCGCAGATTTTTTTGGCGCAAAAATTCTTTTCCGTTTCCGGCGTCATACGTGTCGCCGGAAGTTGCGTCATTTTTTTGACGTTATTTTGCGCCAAAAATGTCGGCGTTCCGGATGTGGCGTCATTTTTGGCGCCAAAAGGCATTTCAGCGCCAAATAATGTGGGCGTCTTGTTTGGCGCTAAAAAATATGGGCGTCGCTTTTGTCTCCACATTATTTAAGTCTCATTATTTATTGCTTCTGGTTGCTAGAAGCTTGTTCTCTGGCATTTTTTTCCCATTCCTGAAACTGTCATTTAAGGATTTTGATCAATTTGCTTTATATGTTGTTTTTTCTATTACATATTGCAAGATGTTCCACGTTGCAACTGAGTCAGAAGTTACTTGAGGAAAATCACTGCCCGGGGCTGGAGCTACCAAGCTAAGTGTATCTGCTATACATTTTTGGTACCTGTTTCTCCAGCTGTTGTTTGTATTGCATGTCATGACAAACTTATTAATGCAGATAAAATTTCCTTTAGTACGGTTATATTACCTGTTGCTGTTCCGTCAACATTTAATTTTCAGAGTGTTCCTGATAAACATAAGAGATTTTATTTTTTAAATCCATTTAGAAGGCTATGTCTGTTATTTCTCCTTCTAGTTTACATAAAAGTCTTTTAAAACTTCTCTTTTTTTCAGATGAATTTTTAAATGAACATCATCGTTCTGATACTGATAATGGTTCTTCTGGTTCAGAAGTTTCTGTCTCAGAGGTTGATGCTGTTAAATCTTTTTATTTGTTCTAGATGGAATTTATTCGTTCTTTATTTAAAGACGTATTAATTGCTTTAGATATAGAGGATTCTGGTCCTCTTGATACTAAATCTAAACGTTTAAATAGGGTTTTTTTAAATCTCCTGTATTTATTCCAGAAGTGTTTAATCTCCCTGATGCTTTTTCTGAAGTAATTTCCAGGGAATGGAATAATTTGGGTAATTCTTTTACTCCTTCTAAACGTTTAAGCAATTATATTCTGTGCCATCTGACAGATTAGAGTTTTTTTGGGACAAAATCCCTAAGGTTTGGGGCTGTCTCTATTCCTGCTAAAATGTACTATTATTCTTACGGCAGATAGTACTAAATTTAAGGATCCTTTAGATAAGAAAATTGAATCCTTTCTAAGAAAAGTTTACTTATGTTTAGGTAATCTTCTTAGACCTGCTATATTTTTACCGGATGTTGCTGCAGCTTCATCTTTTTGGTTAGAAGTTTTAGCGCAACAAGTAACAGATCATAATTTTATAGCATTATTTTCATTCTATAACATGCTAATAATTTTATTGGTGATACCATCTTTTGATATCATTTGAGTTGATGTCAGGTATATGTCTCTAGCTATTTTAGCTAGAAAAGCTTTATGGATTTAACTTGGAATGCTGATATGTCTTCTAAGTTAACTTTGTTTTTCCCTTTCTTTCCAGGGTAATAATCATTTTTTCGTTCTTTTTCTCATAATAAGGAACAAAAGCCTGATCCTTCATCCTCAGGAGCGGTTTCAGTTTCGAAACTATTTCCAGTTTGGAATATATCCAAGCCTTATAGAAACCTATAGTCAGCTCCTAAGTACCCATGAAGGTGCGGCCCTTTTTTCCAGTTCAGCTGGTATGGGGCAGATTACGTTTTATTCAAAGGAGTTCGGATCAATTCCGTTCTCAATCTCTGGTTTCAGAACATTGTTTCAGAAAGGTACAGAATTGGCTTCAGTTAAGGCCTCCTGCTAAGAGATTTTTTTCTTCCCGTGTCCCAGTTAACACAGCAAGGCTCAGCATTTCTGATATGTGTTTCAGATCTAGAGTTGGCTGGAGTAATTATGCCAGTTTCAGTTCTGGAACAGGGGCTAGGGTTTTATTTTATCTCTTCATTGTACCAAAGAAGGTCAATTCCTTCAGACCAGTTCCGGATCTATCAATATTGAATCGTTATGTATACCAACATTCAAGATGGTTACTGTAGGACTATTCTGCCTTTTGTTTAGCAAGGGCATTTTATGTCTACAATAGTTTTGCAGGATGTGTATCTGCATATTCCGATTCATTCAGATCACTTTTAGTGTTTGAGATTCTCTTTTTAGACAAGCATTACCAGTTTTGTGGCTCTACTGTTTGGCCTAGCCTCAGTTCCAAGAATTTTTTTTCAAAGATTTTCGGTGCCCTTCTTTCTGTATTCAGAGAACAGGGTTTTTGTATTTCCTTATTTGGACGATTATCTTGGTATTTGCTCAGTCTTCTCATTCAAAGAATCTCATGCGATTCGACTTGTGTTGTTTCTTCAAGATCATGGTTGGAGGATCAATTTACCAAAAAGTTCATTGATTCCTCAGTCAAGGGTAACCTTTCTGGGTTTCCAGATAGATTCAGTGTCCATGACTCTGTCTTTAACAGACAAGAGACGTCTAAATTGTTTTCAGCTTGTCGAAACCTTCAGTCACAATCATTCCCTTCGGTAACCTTATGCATGGAAATTCTAGGTCTTATGACTGCTGCATTGGACGCAATCCCCTTTGCTTGTTTTTCACATGCGACCTCTTCAGCTCTGTATGCTGAATCAATGGTGCAAGGATTACACAAAGATATTTCAATTTATATCTTTAAAACCGATTGTTCGACACTCTCTAACGTGGTGGACAGATCACCATCGTTTAATTCAGGGGGCTTCTTTTGTGCTTCCGACCTGGTCTGTAATTTCAACAGATACAAGTCTCACAGGTTGGGGAGCTGTGTGGGGATCTCTGTCGGCACAAGGAGTTTGGGAATCTCAGGAGGTGAGATTACCGATAAATATTTTGGAACTCCGTGCAATTTTCAGAGCTCTTCAGTTTTGGCCTCTTCTGTAGAGAGAATCGTTCATTTGTTTTCAGACAGACAATGTCACAACTGTGGCATACATCATCAAGGAGCGACTCACAGTCCTCTGGCTATGAAAGAAGTATCTCAAATTTTTTTGGTTTGGTCGGATTCCAGCTCCTGTCTAATCTCTGCGGTTCATATCCCAGGTGTAGACAATTGGGAAGCGGATTATCTCAGTCGCCAAACGTTGCATCCGGGCGAATGGTTTCTTCACCCAGAGGTATTTCTTCAGGTTGTTCAAATGTGGGAACTTCCAGAAATAGATCTGATGGCGTCTCATCTAAACAAGAAATTTCCCAGATATCTGTCCAGATCCCGGGATCCTTAGGCGGAGGCAGTGGATGCATTATCTCTTCCTTGGAAGTATCATCCTGTCTATATCTTTCCGCCTCTAGTTCTTCTTCCAAGAGTAATCTCCAAGATTCTGAAGGAATGCTCGTTTGTTCTGCTGGTAGCTCCGGCATGGCCTTTCAGGTTTGGTATGCGGATCTTGTCCGGATGGCCTCTTGCCAGCCGTGGACTCTTCCGTTAAGACCAGACCTTCTGTCGCAAGGTCCTTTTTTTCCATCAGGATCTCAAATCCTTAAATTTTAAGGTATGGAGATTGAACGCTTGATTCTTGGTCAAAGAGGTTTCTCTGACTCTGTGATTAATACTATGTTACAGGCTCGTAAATCTGTATCTAGAGAGATATATTATAGAGTCTGGAAGACTTATATTTTTTGGTGTCTTTCTCATCTTTTTTCTTGGCATTCTTTTAGAATACCGAGAATTTTTCAGTTTCTTCAGGATGGTTTAGATAAGGGTTTGTCTGCAAGTTCCTTGAAAGGACAAATCTCTGCTCTTTCTGTTCTTTTTCACAGAAAGATTGCTATTCTTCCTGATATTTATTGTTTTGTACAAGCTTTGGTTCGTATAAAACCTGTCATTAAGTCAATTTCTCCTCCTTGGAGTTTGAATTTGGTTCTGGGGGCTCTTCAAGCTCCTCCTTTTGAACCTATGCATTCATTGGACATTAAATTACTTTCTTGGAAAGTTTTGTTCCTTTTGGCCATCTCTTCTGCCAGAAGAGTCTCTGAATTATCTGCTCTTTCTTGTGAGTCTCCTTTTCTGATTTTTCATCAGGATAAGGCGGTGTTGCGAACTTCTTTTGAATTTTTACCTAAGGTTGTGAATTCCAACAACATTAGTAGAGAAATTGTGGTTCCTTCATTATGTCCTAATCCTAAGAATTCTAAGGAGAAATCATTGCATTCTTTGGATGTTGTTAGAGCTTTGAAATATTATGTTGAAGCTACTAAGTCTTTCCGAAAGACTTCTAGTCTATTTGTTATCTTTTCCGGTTCTAGAAAAGGCCAGAAAGCTTCTGCCATTTCTTTGGCATCTTGGTTGAAATCTTTAATTCATCTTGCCTATGTTGAGTCGGGTCAAACTCCGCCTCAGAGGATTACAGCTCATTCTACCAGGTCAGTTTCTACTTCCTGGGCGTTTAGGACTGAAGCTTCGGTTGATCACATTTGCAAAATTGCAACTTGGTCCTCTTTGCATATTTTTACTAAATTCTACCATTTTGATGTATTTTCTTCTTCTGAAGCAGTTTTTGGTAGAAAAGTATTTCAGGCAGCAGTTTCAGTCTGAATCTTCTGCTTATGTTTTTTATTAAACTTTATTTTGGGTGTGGATTATTTTCAGCAGGAATTGGCTGTCTTTATTTTATCCCTCCCTCTCTAGTGACTCTTGTGTGGAAAGATCCACATCTTGGGTAGTCATTATCCCATACGTCACTAGCTCATGGACTCTTGCTAATTACATGAAAGAAAACATAATTTATGTAAGAACTTACCTGATAAATTCATTTCTTTCATATTAGCAAGAGTCCATGAGGCCCACCCTTTTTTGTGGTGGTTATGATTTTTTTGTATAAAGCACAATTATTCCAATTCCTTATTTTATATGCTTTCGCACTTTTTTATCACCCCACTTCTTGGCTATTCGTTAAACTGAATTGTGGGTTTGGTGAGGGGTGTATTTATAGGCATTTTAAGGTTTGGGAAACTTTGCCCCTCCTGGTAGGAATGTATATCCCATACGTCACTAGCTCATGGACTCTTGTTAATATGAAAGAAATGAATTTATCAGGTAAGTTCTTACATATTAACAAGAGTCCATGAGCTAGTGACGTATGGGATATACATTCCTACCAGGAGGGGCAAAGTTTCCCAAACCTTAAAATGCCTATAAATACACCCCTTTGCCTCCGATGGAGGTGGTGAAGTAAGTTTGTGCTAGATTCTACGTTGATATGCGCTCCGCAGCAAGTTGGAGCCCGGTTTTCCTCTCAGCGTGCAGTGAATGTCAGAGGGATGTGAGGAGAGTATTGCCTATTTTGAATGCAGTGATCTCCTTCTACGGGGTCTATTTCATAGGTTCTCTGTTATCGGTCGTAGAGATTCATCTCTTACCTCCCTTTTCAGATCGACGATATACTCTTATATATACCATTACCTCTGCTGATTCTCGTTTCAGTACTGGTTTGGCTTTCTACAAACATGTAGATGAGTGTCCTGGGGTAAGTAAATCTTATTTTCTGTGACACTCTAAAGCTATGGTTGGGCACTTTGTTTATAAAGTTCTAAATATATGTATTCAAACATTTATTTGCCTTGACTCAGAATGTTCAACTTTCCTTATTTTTCAGACAGTCAGTTTCATATTTGGGATAATGCATTTGAATTAATCTTTTTTTCTTACCTTCAAAAATTTGACTCTTTTTTCCCTGTGGGCTGTTAGGCTCGCGGGGGCTGAAAATGCTTCATTTTATTGCGTCATTCTTGGCGCAGATTTTTTTTGGCGCAAAAATTCTTTTCCGTTTCCGGCGTCATACGTGTCGCCGGAAGTTGCGTCATTTTTTTTGACGTTATTTTGCGCCAAAAATGTCGGCGTTCCGGATGTGGCGTCATTTTTGGCGCCAAAAGGCATTTCAGCGCCAAATAATGTGGGCGTCTTGTTTGGCGCTAAAAAATATGGGCGTCGCTTTTGTCTCCACATTATTTAAGTCTCATTATTTATTGCTTCTGGTTGCTAGAAGCTTGTTCTCTGGCATTTTTTTCCCATTCCTGAAACTGTCATTTAAGGATTTTGATCAATTTGCTTTATATGTTGTTTTTTCTATTACATATTGCAAGATGTTCCACGTTGCAACTGAGTCAGAAGTTACTTGAGGAAAATCACTGCCCGGGGCTGGAGCTACCAAGCTAAGTGTATCTGCTATACATTTTTGGTACCTGTTTCTCCAGCTGTTGTTTGTATTGCATGTCATGACAAACTTATTAATGCAGATAAAATTTCCTTTAGTACGGTTATATTACCTGTTGCTGTTCCGTCAACATTTAATTTTCAGAGTGTTCCTGATAAACATAAGAGATTTATTTTTTAAATCCATTTAGAAGGCTATGTCTGTTATTTCTCCTTCTAGTTTACATAAAAGTCTTTTAAAACTTCTCTTTTTTTCAGATGAATTTTTAAATGAACATCATCGTTCTGATACTGATAATGGTTCTTCTGGTTCAGAAGTTTCTGTCTCAGAGGTTGATGCTGTTAAATCTTTTTATTTGTTCTAGATGGAATTTATTCGTTCTTTATTTAAAGACGTATTAATTGCTTTAGATATAGAGGATTCTGGTCCTCTTGATACTAAATCTAAACGTTTAAATAGGGTTTTTTTAAATCTCCTGTATTTATTCCAGAAGTGTTTAATCTCCCTGATGCTTTTTCTGAAGTAATTTCCAGGGAATGGAATAATTTGGGTAATTCTTTTACTCCTTCTAAACGTTTAAGCAATTATATTCTGTGCCATCTGACAGATTAGAGTTTTTTTGGGACAAAATCCCTAAGGTTTGGGGCTGTCTCTATTCCTGCTAAAATGTACTATTATTCTTACGGCAGATAGTACTAAATTTAAGGATCCTTTAGATAAGAAAATTGAATCCTTTCTAAGAAAAGTTTACTTATGTTTAGGTAATCTTCTTAGACCTGCTATATTTTTTACCGGATGTTGCTGCAGCTTCATCTTTTTGGTTAGAAGTTTTAGCGCAACAAGTAACAGATCATAATTTTATAGCATTATTTTCATTCTATAACATGCTAATAATTTTATTGGTGATACCATCTTTTGATATCATTTGAGTTGATGTCAGGTATATGTCTCTAGCTATTTTAGCTAGAAAAGCTTTATGGATTTAACTTGGAATGCTGATATGTCTTCTAAGTTAACTTTGTTTTTCCCTTTCTTTCCAGGGTAATAATCATTTTTTCGTTCTTTTTCTCATAATAAGGAACAAAAGCCTGATCCTTCATCCTCAGGAGCGGTTTCAGTTTCGAAACTATTTCCAGTTTGGAATATATCCAAGCCTTATAGAAACCTATAGTCAGCTCCTAAGTACCCATGAAGGTGCGGCCCTTTTTTCCAGTTCAGCTGGTATGGGGCAGATTACGTTTTATTCAAAGGAGTTCGGATCAATTCCGTTCTCAATCTCTGGTTTCAGAACATTGTTTCAGAAAGGTACAGAATTGGCTTCAGTTAAGGCCTCCTGCTAAGAGATTTTTTTCTTCCCGTGTCCCAGTTAACACAGCAAGGCTCAGCATTTCTGATATGTGTTTCAGATCTAGAGTTGGCTGGAGTAATTATGCCAGTTTCAGTTCTGGAACAGGGGCTAGGGTTTTATTTTATCTCTTCATTGTACCAAAGAAGGTCAATTCCTTCAGACCAGTTCCGGATCTATCAATATTGAATCGTTATGTATACCAACATTCAAGATGGTTACTGTAGGACTATTCTGCCTTTTGTTTAGCAAGGGCATTTTATGTCTACAATAGTTTTGCAGGATGTGTATCTGCATATTCCGATTCATTCAGATCACTTTTAGTGTTTGAGATTCTCTTTTTAGACAAGCATTACCAGTTTTGTGGCTCTACTGTTTGGCCTAGCCTCAGTTCCAAGAATTTTTTTTTCAAAGATTTTCGGTGCCCTTCTTTCTGTATTCAGAGAACAGGGTTTTTGTATTTCCTTATTTGGACGATTATCTTGGTATTTGCTCAGTCTTCTCATTCAAAGAATCTCATGCGATTCGACTTGTGTTGTTTCTTCAAGATCATGGTTGGAGGATCAATTTACCAAAAAGTTCATTGATTCCTCAGTCAAGGGTAACCTTTCTGGGTTTCCAGATAGATTCAGTGTCCATGACTCTGTCTTTAACAGACAAGAGACGTCTAAATTGTTTTCAGCTTGTCGAAACCTTCAGTCACAATCATTCCCTTCGGTAACCTTATGCATGGAAATTCTAGGTCTTATGACTGCTGCATTGGACGCAATCCCCTTTGCTTGTTTTTCACATGCGACCTCTTCAGCTCTGTATGCTGAATCAATGGTGCAAGGATTACACAAAGATATTTCAATTTATATCTTTAAAACCGATTGTTCGACACTCTCTAACGTGGTGGACAGATCACCATCGTTTAATTCAGGGGGCTTCTTTTGTGCTTCCGACCTGGTCTGTAATTTCAACAGATACAAGTCTCACAGGTTGGGGAGCTGTGTGGGGATCTCTGTCGGCACAAGGAGTTTGGGAATCTCAGGAGGTGAGATTACCGATAAATATTTTGGAACTCCGTGCAATTTTCAGAGCTCTTCAGTTTTGGCCTCTTCTGTAGAGAGAATCGTTCATTTGTTTTCAGACAGACAATGTCACAACTGTGGCATACATCATCAAGGAGCGACTCACAGTCCTCTGGCTATGAAAGAAGTATCTCAAATTTTTTTGGTTTGGTCGGATTCCAGCTCCTGTCTAATCTCTGCGGTTCATATCCCAGGTGTAGACAATTGGGAAGCGGATTATCTCAGTCGCCAAACGTTGCATCCGGGCGAATGGTTTCTTCACCCAGAGGTATTTCTTCAGGTTGTTCAAATGTGGGAACTTCCAGAAATAGATCTGATGGCGTCTCATCTAAACAAGAAATTTCCCAGATATCTGTCCAGATCCCGGGATCCTTAGGCGGAGGCAGTGGATGCATTATCTCTTCCTTGGAAGTATCATCCTGTCTATATCTTTCCGCCTCTAGTTCTTCTTCCAAGAGTAATCTCCAAGATTCTGAAGGAATGCTCGTTTGTTCTGCTGGTAGCTCCGGCATGGCCTTTCAGGTTTGGTATGCGGATCTTGTCCGGATGGCCTCTTGCCAGCCGTGGACTCTTCCGTTAAGACCAGACCTTCTGTCGCAAGGTCCTTTTTTTCCATCAGGATCTCAAATCCTTAAATTTTAAGGTATGGAGATTGAACGCTTGATTCTTGGTCAAAGAGGTTTCTCTGACTCTGTGATTAATACTATGTTACAGGCTCGTAAATCTGTATCTAGAGAGATATATTATAGAGTCTGGAAGACTTATATTTTTTGGTGTCTTTCTCATCTTTTTTCTTGGCATTCTTTTAGAATACCGAGAATTTTTCAGTTTCTTCAGGATGGTTTAGATAAGGGTTTGTCTGCAAGTTCCTTGAAAGGACAAATCTCTGCTCTTTCTGTTCTTTTTCACAGAAAGATTGCTATTCTTCCTGATATTTATTGTTTTGTACAAGCTTTGGTTCGTATAAAACCTGTCATTAAGTCAATTTCTCCTCCTTGGAGTTTGAATTTGGTTCTGGGGGCTCTTCAAGCTCCTCCTTTTGAACCTATGCATTCATTGGACATTAAATTACTTTCTTGGAAAGTTTTGTTCCTTTTGGCCATCTCTTCTGCCAGAAGAGTCTCTGAATTATCTGCTCTTTCTTGTGAGTCTCCTTTTCTGATTTTTCATCAGGATAAGGCGGTGTTGCGAACTTCTTTTGAATTTTTACCTAAGGTTGTGAATTCCAACAACATTAGTAGAGAAATTGTGGTTCCTTCATTATGTCCTAATCCTAAGAATTCTAAGGAGAAATCATTGCATTCTTTGGATGTTGTTAGAGCTTTGAAATATTATGTTGAAGCTACTAAGTCTTTCCGAAAGACTTCTAGTCTATTTGTTATCTTTTCCGGTTCTAGAAAAGGCCAGAAAGCTTCTGCCATTTCTTTGGCATCTTGGTTGAAATCTTTAATTCATCTTGCCTATGTTGAGTCGGGTCAAACTCCGCCTCAGAGGATTACAGCTCATTCTACCAGGTCAGTTTCTACTTCCTGGGCGTTTAGGAATGAAGCTTCGGTTGATCACATTTGCAAAATTGCAACTTGGTCCTCTTTGCATATTTTTACTAAATTCTACCATTTTGATGTATTTTCTTCTTCTGAAGCAGTTTTTGGTAGAAAAGTATTTCAGGCAGCAGTTTCAGTCTGAATCTTCTGCTTATGTTTTTTATTAAACTTTATTTTGGGTGTGGATTATTTTCAGCAGGAATTGGCTGTCTTTATTTTATCCCTCCCTCTCTAGTGACTCTTGTGTGGAAAGATCCACATCTTGGGTAGTCATTATCCCATACGTCACTAGCTCATGGACTCTTGCTAATTACATGAAAGAAAACATAATTTATGTAAGAACTTACCTGATAAATTCATTTCTTTCATATTAGCAAGAGTACATGAGGCCCACCCTTTTTTGTGGTGGTTATGATTTTTTTGTATAAAGCACAATTATTCCAATTCCTTATTTTATATGCTTTCGCACTTTTTTATCACCCCACTTCTTGGCTATTCGTTAAACTGAATTGTGGGTTTGGTGAGGGGTGTATTTATAGGCATTTTAAGGTTTGGGAAACTTTGCCCCTCCTGGTAGGAATGTATATCCCATACGTCACTAGCTCATGGACTCTTGCTAATATGAAAGAAATGAATTTATCAGGTAAGTTCTTACATAAATTATGTTTTTTCCCTTTCCTGTAATTTAACTTTTTAAAACTGCAAGCTTTCTAGGTACAATAAGAATTGGAAGTGCAGACGCCAAACTTTACAAGCCTGGCACTGCTATATTCTGCAGAGCTATTGTTTTTTTCATTGTGGTAATGCATTTATATCCGTCCCTACTTGGCCTCAGAGGAGGAGATAAGATAATGAGAACCTAGGTTACAACATAACGACTTCCATTACTAAATGGAAACTAAAACTTTACAATTATTTTTTAATTTTAAAACTGCTAATATATTTTTAAGCCATAAATCTGCATTTTGTTCTAAGGCTAATATATGCTTTAGATACATCATTATGTCTAACATTTATTTAGTGTTGTATTGTGCCTTTAATTAGTCCTAATATGAAATATGCTGAGCTTCTGATTGTAACTTTGATATAAACCCACCACTAAATTTAATTGATATCATATTGCAAATTAAATAGTCTGCTTGTTATAAAATACAAGAAAGCCGCAGCCTGTCATACTGATTAGTGTATAAGCTTTATCTACACTGATCCTTATTGCACAAGCGATTGTATTGTAGCATTTACATTACAATCTGATCTTATCTGCCTGAAAACCTCTTTGTGGAATTAAGTTCAGTTTTGTAATAATATTTTAGGTAGGGCAGATCTAAGAGATCTGGGGGAACAACTTACTGTAGTTATAACACATAATATAAACGTTTCCCTCAATTTGACTAAGGTCATTGACAACCATTCTAGTGATAGAGAGGCTTTTAGTACAGACTGACAGAATGATTTGATAATGTACGTTTTACTGTAAATATTGCACTAGTTTAAGTGCAGCTCGGTTCACTAAATGAAACAAACTCTTCATATAGGTTTTTTCAGTAATGTTTTGTGTCTCTATCCTCTGCAATAATACTCTGTTACATTGTTTTAAATGTAAGATACAAATATACCTACATTTCTTTCCTAGAACGTTAACTTATATTTTTCATATCCCTTTAATTGAAAGAGGCCCTCTGAGTTTTCTTTCTTAAAGGGACAGCAAACACCTTGTAATTAGAAAACCTTTATGTTGTCATGTTATAGAACAACATATCAGTCAAGTCTATACATTTTTAAAAATTCCATTTTGTTTGCTACACTTGTTTTTTAGTAGACAAACTCCACCAACCACTTGCTTTATTTGGTTGAGCCAATACAGGCTTAAGACTGCTGACATCAAGGCTAACCACAATCATAATGCTGTTATTTAGAGAAATGTTTTGCAATGATTATCTTAGGAACATATATGTAGCAAGATTAGCCTTGAAATGCCTGCAGAGTACATTTCTTAGAATTAGAAAACCCACACTTTTCTGGGTTAAATTACAATTAATATATTGCAAAGTTGTTGTTTTTTACTAAGCATAAAAAAATGTTATATTTAAATGTTAAGGTGTTTTACTGTCCCTTTAATATAATATACTACGCTTACTTTCTAAGGGAACATTTAAGGCATTAGTGAGCCACAAGCTGTAAATCCCTGTCATACCATTGCAAGGTAATGCAAAGTGAGTTTAAGGCTACTTTAGCCTGGTGCTGAATGCTTATGCTGTATGGACAATGTGTAGCGCATACTTACCAATGGTTAGACCAGCACAGTGCGTGTGCACATGGTTCCAATCTCCGCGTTAAAAGGCCTAACATATATGTCCCTTTAACTGTCATAAAATGTTGAATTATGTTTATTTACAAATGCATTAAAATGACCAAATACAACATTTTCTTTATCCAACACTTAAAGCAGCACTGCTAGCTACTGTTACATGCTGAGTTTAACTGATGATGCACAATTATCTAACATTTAAAGGGATATGAAACCCAAAAAATTCAGACAGAGCATACAATTTATAAAAAGTTTCCTAATTCTATTATCAACTTTGCTTTGTTCCCATGGTATTCTTTGTTGAAGAGATACCTAGGTAGCTGTCTGGAGCACTACATGGCAGGAAATAGTGCTGCTATCTAGTACTCTTGCAAATTGCTAACATTCTTGCAAAGCTGCTGCCATATAGTGCTCCTGAGCTTACGTCTCTGCTTTTCAATAAAGGATACAAAGAGAATGAAGAAGAAAACATTTGATAATAGAAGTAAATTAATAAGCTGTTTACAATTGCATTCTTTATCTGATTCATGTTTAATGTCCCTTTAAGCTACTGGAAGGCTCACAAGGCCAGAGAAGTGCGAGCGTTCCCTCTTGTTTCTCACCTGCAAAACTTCTTAACCTCAATGTGCTGAGCAATCTGCAGACGTAGCTAACAGAAGGTTGTTGTTGCCTTGTGCTTGTGTATTTGTTATCTACTAAAGAAACTTGTCTTAAAACTCATTTTCTTACCTACTATTCTGGGAACTTCAGTCTCATTTTTGTCATTTGTTAACTCTTGAAGAAAGTGGTTCCTTATGCACTGTAAGCATTGCTTTATCGGCATGTGTATATCTGGGGGGGGGGGGGGGGGAGCAATTGTGCTGTTTTTTTCTTATGTTCTTTATCCTCAAGCATGTTTATCCTCTGTTACTCACATTGTTCTGGGTCCTGTTTGGTTGTTACTTTGCTTTGGAGTATCTTTATGTACAGATTTCTGACCTTATGACAACAGTGATCCTATTTTCCAAGATCTCCAATAGACAGAACAAGGCACTGATTAGTTTATTGCCTTTTATTGTATGGGTGCCCTCATCTCTGCTATATTACAAGAGACGGAAATATCTTTGCCATGCTTTTATAAAATTATTTTGTAAATAATAGTAATTATTAGAATTATTTATTGACTTTTAACAACTTTTACATCATACACTACTGTTTGAAATGTATCAGAAGCACGATATGTCTTAGTGAGTACACCTCTTAATTAAAGGGACATTTAGTTAATGTTTTTCTTTGTTTCATCTAATGGCATTTAAATGTTTGTTCCTGTCTTGTCATACTTGTAAAGGTGGGTCCCCTTCCACCAATAAAGCATAGCAGGTGCCCGTTTCTGCCAATGATGATTAGTAGGATATGCAAAAACAATGCTATAGTATCAGTTTCAACATTACATTTAAATAGCTTTCACTTTATATATTTTAAGTCGTAAAAAGATTTTTATACATTTGTAAATGTTTATTTTTCATAGACCTGGTAGAACATTTTCAATATAATGTCCCTTTAAAACTTTTCTGGTGTACTGCACTCAGCTTTTCACTGTGTATTATGGAATTTAGAGAAAACAGTCAATGGAAATGTAAAAAAAAATACTGTCAGTGTTCTAGATTTGTTCACCTAAAGGTCGTCCCTTTATATACTGTATAAGAGATCTTGTTAAGGATCACTGTTGTCTTGGGGAAGAGATACTTTTTTTTACAAGGGGCAGTGTCTGTGAAAATAGTGTAACGATGGCTCACAAGCAAATTACTTTACTACATTTTTAAAATATAACTTATCTGTATTTCTTTAAAGGAATAGTTTCGTCAAAATTAAACTTTTATGGTTCAGATAGAGGAGGCAATTTTAAGCAACTTTCTAATTTACTCCTATTATCACATTTTCTTCGTTCTCTTGGTATCTTTATTTGAAAAAGCAAGAATGTAAGCATAGGAGCCGGCCCATTTTTGGTTCAGCACCTGGGTAGCACTTTCTGATTGGTGTCTAAAAGTAGCCACCAATCAGATAGCGCTACCCAGGTTCTGAAGCAAAAATGCGCCGGCTACTAAGCATAAATTCAAATAAAGATAACAAGAGAACAAAGAAAAATGGAAAATATGAGTAAATTAGAAAGTTGTAAATTTAAAATTGCCTGCTCTGTCTGAATCATGAAAGTTTAATTGTGACTGGTCTATTCCTTTATTATTTTATATTGACTGAAGATTATTATTTTTTTACATGTAAGGCCAGAGTTAAACTATCACAGCAGTTGCTGCCCAAGACTTTGACACTGTGGTTTAATATTCTACATTAAAGAGCATGATATGATGCTGGCTGGGAATGTCATTGGCTGCTTATGTATAACTCAGACTGGTGCATGTGATTGCCTCTCACCTATAACCAGGGGCATTGCTGCTCTGTCCAACTTTCTGTACAGCTGTCATTTGTTTTATCTGTTTTTGTCACCCTGCTGACCAAGCGTGTTGATAACCACAGGGTAAGATGTATTGTACACCTGAAACTCTGCCTTATTTCTTTTTGTGGGATTGTTTTAAAATAAGAGCAGTTAAAGGGACATTAAAATCATTTTTTTGTATATGCATAGTAATTATTGAATTGCAATAAAGGTCCGCATGCAAAATAAATGTTTTAAAAGCATTTCAAACTCTCACTGTATTAATGATTTACATAACTATGCACAACGTGAAAACCCTGGTGAGTATTTTCATCTTATCTCCCTTGATTGTGGATAATTAGAGCTAGCTGTAAATCAGTTCCTGCATTGCTCAAAGTAAGCACTGTGCATTATATAGCTAATTACTGCAATTTGCAAAATTTTGCATCATACGTTGAACTTGACTTCAGCCCTGCTAGCTGACCTCCCAACTGTCCCTATTTAAGAGGGACAATCCCTAATACTGAGCTCTGTCCTGCTGTCCCTCTTTTATACAGACATTTGTCCCTATTTACAGAATTGCCCTTAGCCCCACCCACAGATCACTCAGACACTCCCACTGGCCATCCAGACACACCCACCCACTATTTGCAACCTCACCCCTCCTGACAAGGCCCCACCTACAAAATGGTGATGGCGCCCTAAACCTCCTTAAAGTGAATGTCAATTTTGATGCTAAAGTGCCGGGTTTTTAAAAATTTGATTAAAAAACAGGGGCACTTTAATTCATCAAAATTTAAATTTCACTCCTGTTGAGAAAAAAAACTTAATTTTTAAACTTGACAGCCACTCCAGCTTCTTCCGCCCTTCGCGAAGCCTCTTCCTGGGTCTAAAATGAGGAATCCGGCTTCCTCCAATCACAGTGTTGAATCAGACACTGATTCCCCCAGGGGGGAAGCCGTGATTGGAGGATGACCTATCCATCATTTCTGACGTCAGAAATGGCTTGCAACGACCGGAGGAAGTTTATTTTCTCAACAGGAGTGAAATGTTGATGAATTAAAGTGCCCCTGTTTTTAATCGAATTTTTAAAAACCGGGCACTTTAGCATCAAAATTGACATTCACTTTAATACCTAGCCAAAAATGTTGGGAGCTATACGCTAGGGAGCAAGGAGCAAGCATAATTTTATTTTGCTATGTTGTTTCACTATTATTAAGTAATTTAAAGGGAAATTACATTTTGAGTTTTAATTTAAAGGGAAATTACATTTTGAGTTTAATGTCCCTTTAATTAGGACTTTTTATATTTGTAACTTATATGTGTTGGTGTTAATTAATGACATGAGCAACAAAGGTCAACTCAATAACATACAGATATTTCATGACAGCACAGCAAGCAGGATTTCTTACCCTTGAGTAATATTCTAAATATATATAAAAATAAAAATATTGTGAGTGGAAAATTAATTCTCCATTCCATATACATGTTCCAGCCTCTGTACTACTGCAAAAACATAGAAAGCTACAAAAGCTTCAGATTGTAACGGTCAAACTTCAGACAAGCAATCTAGAAATGTTAGTCTTGGTTTTCACACTTCCATATGATATCACCAAAAGATTACAAAGCCAAAACTACCTTACCCAAAAGAAAAATACCCATAGTCCAAATATCTTTCATAATTACTAATAATCCATGAAATTAGACATTTTAAAAAATTAAACATTTCTTGCTTTTATTAAAAAAAAAATACAAAAAAATCAGTGTGTCATGAGAAAATGTCATCCTACATTTAAATTTTTAGTTATTTTTCCTTTCTGTAAGGGTGTTTACCGTTTCCCCTATGTGTGGGAGTATATCATTTCTTAAAAATTCCTTTAGTAGTTTTGATTATTCTGTCCTTTTATTTTTTTAATTTGAATAATTATTCCTTATTTTGCTTTTATATATATATATATATATATATTTTAAAGTTTTATCTACTTTGTTAATGTTTAATAATGAAAACCAGCCTCCAGCCTAAATTCTTTAAAACACAAGCTGAATAAATGAAACCCCTAATTAATGATTAGTTCCATGAGAGTAAAACCGTATTCTGTCTCTTGTCACAGAGACTAGTTTGGTTTGTTTTGGTAGACTTAGAATACTGTTTAACAGTATTATTATTCAGTTTCTGAATACTTAAAAAAAACTACAAAAACAAATACAATATTAAGTTATCCCTAACTACTTAATCATTGACAAGAGATCAAATATTTTGTGCTTGTCCTTATTAAATATAATTTTATTATGTAATTTAACTAATGGGATTTCTTCTAGTGTAACTTTATCAGATCAATAAGTAATCTACAGAAGGAAAAGGCCAAATTAAATAATTATTTTGTAGCATTAGAGAATTAGGAAAACTTAATTTAATTTTTTTTAATGAAATGCCTAGTGAACTTTTTACTACAAAACTGGTGTTTGTTTATGGTCAAATGCTAAAAAATATATACATTACCTTAATTGCCCATTTTTATTTCCCTCTAGTTATTGCTGTAAAGTTGACTTCATGGTTGATGCAGGCATATGCATTTGTGCTTTTTAGTACTAAATGAATGCCGAAGATGGCGGCCGCATTCAGCAGTTATTTGATTTATTCTTCTGAAAGTGCAACACACAAAGTTCTGGATTTGCACAGATTTTAACTGGCTGTACTTTCGCAAGAATAAATCCGGCTCATAAAATTACTGAATGTGGCTTGGGTCATTCGTTTTGTGCCAAAAAGCACTAATGCACCTGTCTAGTTGACAGGAAAGAAGATTAATTACTTTGAAATTGTTGTTTAACAATGTTAGGATATTTTGTTTAATTTTTTAACATTACTGTGATTTTTTAATTTCTTAATTATTTCCGTAGCATTTGATGATTCTGTAATATTGTGCATTAGCGTCAATAAATTTGACACATTCTTGTAAATTTTTGACATAGTTTGCGTTTGTTCAGTTTTCAGATGTGAAATGTCATTTTTTTTTTTGTCAAGCTTCTCCCCATGGAATTAAAGGGATATTAAATGCCTCTTGTTCCATAAAAAGATCTGAAAGCAGAGCAAATACTTACAATAATTTGGGGTTTCTTCACAATGCTGCACATTGCCTAAACCAGTTATTGATTTGCACCATTTGACGGTAACCTAAGTTTGAGAATTTGCGTTATTGCCTTTATTGGGTTCATGGAAAGTGAACAAAAGCAAGAGGTGGTTAACTTCCCTTTTAAGTTTATCTCTACTACTGGACTCCACAAAATAAGACTTGAACTAGTAAAAATGTAATTGGTAAATGTTTCCTACAAACTCTAGCCTAGAAGTCAACTAGTGAAATTCTATAGTATTCTTATGCACTAACTGAATTCCATTATTTGGCTACAAGCAGTAAATTGCTGCTATGTGGGTTGGCAAAACATTGCTACTCAACCTTGTAGTCTATATAGTATCTGTAACATAGTCCAATTGATACCACCATAGAATTAATGGGACACAGATGCTCTCCAGTTGATTAAATGCTGGTACTTTAAATTGTGCATTTATGTACGTTTTAATAAACCTAGGGAATATTAATACATGTCATCATGTCTTTTTAAAGCAATTTATTATATGGAGGATTTATCAGTACCACTAGTACTTAGATATTTGAAAGAACATATTTGGCTATTATTTCTGAACAATTAGTACCAAAAGTACACTTAATGATTCTTTTTTTTTTTTTTTTTTATTTTAAACAAATAAACCATGGAGTGCTTTTTCATTGTTCATTCATCCAGCATTGTTCATTTTTTGTACATTTTTTTACTAAGCATGTAGACTAGCTTTTCTAGCATTTCTGTCCCAAGCATTCAAAGGAACATGGAATACCATCAACAGGTATACTTCTTCTGTTGTGTAGTTCTGGTAATTTAGATCACTTGGCCGCTCATTTGTGTGAGGTGCAAAATAGTACAAGGCTTATGTAGACACCCATATATAGACAATGCCTACTGAATAATCACTATACGGCACCATACACATTGTGTCTCAATATTTGCTATACTATAAGATGCTTCAATATATTGTAGCCTTTATAAAGACAGGAAATATAGTCGCACGTTTTGCTGATATAATAGTGTCACTTGTGGTTCATGGAAAAGGTTGTTAACTAAATCTTACCTCTTTATTCTTTGCATAGGTTCTTTAACAGGAAGTCCACATCTTTCAGAGATATCTATTAGTTCACAAGGAGGAACGGCAGTTTTAAACTCTTCACTATCTCCAAATCTAAGTCCTGACGGCAAGCCTTCCTCGCCGCTTATTAGTCCGTTGCTGAGCGAACCTATCTGCATTAGAACTGATGATGAGGAAGACAATCGTAAAAAGGTATTTCAGAGGACTTTGTGTTTGTATAGAAAGTGTAGTTTTTAAATCATAGGAGATTTTTTTTTTCTATAATATCTTTCTAATGCTGTAGGATGAAAAAAAAAAAGAATACATGTCCCTTTGGCATTATTACTGTGACCAAAAAAAAAAAAAAGCAAACATACATATTTGTTTTGTTCTGTCAAGATGTGTGTGTCTGTGTGTGTATGTGTATATATATATATATATATATATAACACATAGAAACACCCAGCACTCACCAGCTAGCTCACAGCTAAGATAAAATCACAACTGGAAAGGTTAGTCACCGCATCTGGCCAAATGGGAAAGCTCAGGCACCACGTCAAGGTCCTTTCCTTAGCCTGAGTCCCTAACACAGGCACACCATCATGCGAGCTCACAAAGCTAAACAAACTGAGAACAAAGAAGGGGTGCACAGGTGGCTGTAATCACCCATAGAAAATACAAAACATGGAAGGGAACTGCACTCCAAGACCGGATCAGGTACACATCCTGTGACTCAGTAACATCTAGCCCTGGGTGCTAAATAGCACTCCAAAAAAGCTGTGATGTCACCAGAGCCACAGGCAGTTAACCCCAGTCCGGAATGGGTGCAAGAACCAAGGGAGATTACAAATAAAAAGTAATACAACACATAGAAACACCCAGCACTCACCAGCTAGCTCACAGCTAAGATAAAATCACAACTGGAAAGGTTAGTCACCGCATCTGGCCAAATGGGAAAGCTCAGGCACCACGTCAAGGTCCTTTACTTAGCCTGAGTCCCTAACACAGGCACACCATCATGCAAGCTCACAAAGCTAAACAAACTGAGAACAAAGAAGGGGTGCACAGGTGGCTGTAATATATATATATATTTCTACAGATTTCATTTTTAGCTATAGTAGGCCTGTTTTAATTAATCTTTTTTTTTCTGATTTTCCATCTGTCATAAAAATATAGTTTAAACATAATTTTGTTCTTCAAATTTTATTTTTAAAATCAATTTTTCTTTTTCTCTAATTTTACTACTGTCACAAAGAATATAGAGTAAACTTTTTCTTAAACTATTGACATTTTGATGGCTAGTACCCTTTCCTATTGATCACAGAGGACAGGATTAAGAAGCATGGCTTCAAATATCATGTGCAAATTTTTATATATAGTTCAAGCTATACTTTTTGCATGAGATAAAGCCCGTTATTAAATGTTTTACACAATGTTAATTAAAGACAAATTAATCCGGTCGCTCTGAGATTCTGCTTATGGGTATATAATAAATACCACGAAAAAGCTTATAAAATTAATATTATATTAAATGATCATATTTGACTTTGTTTTGAACATTACCAAAACCGTGAATGGTATTCACTTTTCATTAGTAAGACAAAATAATCACCCACTCCAAGGGTGTGGAGTGGAGTATGTTTGTTTTTATGCAGTTTTTGTCAGGGTGGATTTGATTTAAATCAAATTGATTTAAATCAAAAGTCAGCAAAAAACAATTTAAATCATTGTTTTAATTTCCTTCTTAATACAGGGAGAGTCCACAGCTGCATTCCTTACTTGGGAAATACTGAACCTGGCCATCAGGAGGAGGCAAAGACACCCCAGCCAAAGGCTTAAATACCTCCCCCACTTCTCTCATATCCCAGTCATTCTTTGCCTTTCGTCACAGGAGGTTGGCAGAGAAGTGTCAGAAGATTTCAGAGTAGTTCCTTACGAAGGGTTATCTACCCTTCGATACGGGACTGGAGTTTTAAGTAGTCTTGTCAGCCTTTCAGTGAGAGCATTGATGAAAGTTAGTCTGGAGATGCAGGGAGAGTCTTTCTGTGAACCATCCAGACTCATGTTAACAGCTCCTAAGCAATCAGCATTAACAAGTTTTGCTGCCTGCTTTTTCATCACTTAAGTTCATGTCAGAAGCAATGCTACAATCTGTCATACTTGAAGGACCGTGTGTCTGTTCCACAGCATAGATTCCGGTAAGATCATTTAATATTTTTACACACTTTAACGCTAGAAGACAGGGTCTCAGTGGGACTCCTTTTATATGTATGGACTCAAGGGTTAATATCTCCTGAGGGGGATTGTTGAACAGTGGGGTTTAATCATATTGGTTTATGTGATTTTTGCTGATTTCTGTGTGCGGGATGTTTTTTGGGCTCATAGGCTTATATGGAACGTACAGGTTATTTCTTGAGCTGCACAGTTTTATTTAGTTTGGCGCGCTTTTCCTTTAGCAGGGGCAGTCCTGCATGGCGCACATGTGTCTGTATGGCCATGTCGGCGGCCTTAGCTGTCTTGCCTAGCACTGTTACGCGCAAGCGGAGGGTTAATCCTTGCACTCCTGCCCAGGGAGCATCAAAAGTGACGGTTGTATCAGATCAGTCATCTAGAGATGCTATGTTATGGTCCTCACTGTGTTCAGGCCGGTGTATAGTTCTGATGCTCTTTCCAGGGGTTTATGGATCATGTCCTTATGGTCTTGGCATCGGAATACCTTTGTTGTTGCAGGATAGTAGGGCTGTCCTACGAAACTAGTTAGGATTTCTTCCAGGTGGTGTTAATCACACTTTTCAGTGGAGAATTTGTAGTCTATTTTTTATATCCTATTCCTTCTTCGCAAAGGAGGTTTTTTCTTTTTTTTTCTTTTAATGGAACCGTACGTTTCAGGTTTATATTCAGCCTACAGTGGGGCAAAAACGTATTTAGTCAGCCACCAATTGTGCAAGTTCTCCCACTTAAGAAGATGAGAGAGGCCTGTAATTTCCATCATAGGTATACCTCAACTATGAGAGACAAAATGTGGAAACAAATCCAGACAATCACATTGTCTGATATGGAAACAATTTATTTGCAAAATATGGTGGAAAATAAGTATTTGGTCAATATCAAAAGTTCATCTCAATACTTTGTTATATATCCTTTGTTGGCAATGACAGAGGTCAAACGTTTTCTGTAAGTCTTCACAAGGTTGTCACACACTGTTGCTGGTATGTTGGCCCATTCCTGCATGCAGATCTCCTCTAGAGCAGTGATGTTTTGGGGCTGTCGCTGGGAGACACGGACTTTCAACTCCCTCCAAAAGTTTTCTATGGGGTTGAGATCTGGAGACTGGCTAGGCCACTCCAGGACCTTGAAATGCTTCTTACGAAGCCACTCCTTCAGTGCCCGGGCGGAGTATTTGGGATCATTGTCATGCTGAAAGACCCAGCCACGTTTCATCTTCAATGCCCTTGCTGATGGAAGGAGGTTTGCACTCAAAATCTCACGATACATGGTCCCATTCATTCTTACATGTACACGGATCAGTCATCCTGTTCCCTTTGCAGAGAAACAGCCCCAAAGCATGATGTTGCCACCCCCATGCTTCACAGTAGGTATGGTGGTGTTTGGTTGCAACTCAGAATTCTCTCTCCTCCAAACACGACGAGTTGTGTTTCTACCAAACAGTTCTACTTTGGTTTCATCTGACCATATGACATTCTCCCAATCCGCTTCTGGATCATCCAAATGCTCTCTAGCATACTTCAGACGGGCCCGGACATGTACTGGCTTAAGCAGGAGGACACGTCTGGCACTGCAGAATCTGAGTCCCTGGCAGCGTAGTGTGTTACTGATGGTAGCCTTTGTTACGTTGGTCCCAGCTCTCTGCAGGTTATTCACTAGGTCCCCCCGTGTGGTTCTGGGATGTTTGCTCACCGTTCTTGTGATCATTTTGACCCCACGGGGTGAGATCTTGCGTGGAGCCCCAGATCGAGCGAGATTATCAGTGGTCTTGTATGTCTTCCATTTTCTAATTATTGCTCCCACAGTTGATTTATTCACACCAAGCTGTTTGCCTATTGCAGATTCAGTCTTCCCATCCTGGTGCAGGTCTACAATTTTGTTTCTTTTCTGGTATCCTTCGACAGCTCTTTGGTCTTCACCATAATGGAGTTTGGAGTGTGACGGTTTGAGGTTGTGGACTGGTGTCTTTTATACTGATAACAAGTTCAAACAGGTGCCATTAATACAGGTAATGAGTGGAGGACAGAGGAGCCTCTTAAAGAAGATGATACAGGTCTGTTAGAGCCAGAAATCTTGTTTGTTTGTAGGTGACCAAATACTTATTTTCCACCATAATATGCAAATAAATTCTTTCCAAATCAGACAATGTGATTGTCTGGATTTGTTTCCACATTTTGTCTCTCATAGTTGAGGTATACCTATGATGAAAATTACAGGCCTCTCTCATCTTCTTAAGTGGGAGAACTTGCACAATTGGTGGCTGACTAAATACTTTTTTGCCCCACTGTATATAGGAATAGACAGTTCTTCTGTTTATTTATATCTGGAAAGCGTGAGGGTCAGAAGACATCTTCGCCTTCCTTGTTTTTTTATAGTTGAGTATCGTCTGCTTGGGATATGAGTCAGCGGAACGCAAGCTTCCTCAGAGGTTTCGGCTTAGTTTTTTCGAGCAGTGACGTCCTTTTGGGCCTTTAATATGAGGCCTCTATGGATCAGTTTTTGTTGGGCGGACTACTTGGTCCTCCTTACTTATTGTTTCCAAAATTTTACTTTGCTTCTGTTGAAGCAGCCTTCAGGAGATAGTGGTGCCTTCAGATGGGGTCCGCCCCTTCTTTTTGCCCTCACGTTAGCATTCAGTGTCCTCTGTAGCTTGGGTATAATTTCCCACAAGTAATGAATGCAGATGTGGACTCTCTTAAGAATGAAAGCTTAAATTCTGCTTACCAGATCATTTCCTTTCCTTCTGTACAGGGAGAGTCCACAGCTCCCGCCCGTTATCTCCGATGGGCGGCCCTAAATTTTATCTTGTTCTTCTGGCACCTTTTTCACCTGATATATCTCCTGCTGTTCCTTGTTCCCTCGGCAGAATGACTGGGGGATGAGGGAAGTGGGGGAGGTATTTAAGCCTTTCGCTGGGGTGTCTTTGCCGCCTCCTGGTGGCCAGGTTCAGTATTTCCCACAAGTAATTAATTCAACTGTGGACTCTCCCTGTACAGAAGGAAAGGAAATTATCTGGTAAGCATAATTTAAGTTTTTTAGAATAATAACTTTTCAGATTATTTATAAAATTATATCAGACCATTACTGATTTGGTTATATATAATTCGATATGCATAAATAGATTATTAAAATGAATGAGTGAAATTGTTAGGAGGTGAATAGGTTAACCGCCTTAATAATATCAGTTTAAATAGTTTTATTTAACTAATTAAAACTAGCCATTACATTAATAATAACAGTTTAAATAGTTTAACTAAAACATTCACCTATTTTATTTTAAAACATTCACCTATTTTATTTTTAATGCTTGCGCCTCCCTCCGCACACTTAGGTCCTTGTGCGGAACTTTTCCACTCCAAGCAATCTTCTATTCAGTGTACTTCTTGGAACTTAGTATGGGTTAATTCTATGTACATATATTTGCAGGGGAGCAATGGCATTAAAGGGACAGTAAAGTCAAATTTCAACTTTCATGATCCATTTTTCAATTTTTATATTTTTTCCAATTGTCTTCTATTATCTAATTTGCATTGTTCTCTTGGTATAAATTGTTGAAAAGCATACAAAGGTAGGCTCAAAAGCAATGCTCTACTGTGAGCTAGCTGCTTGTCCCTGTCTCACCCAATGTTTTCAGCTAGGCCCCAGCAGAGCATTGCTCTCCTTTAACAAAGGATACCAAGAGAATTAAGCAAATTTGACCATGGGAAGTACATCTGAAAATGGTATGCTCTATCCTCAAACCCAAAAGTTATTATGTCCCTTTAATGCCTATTTCTCAACTCTGTATTATTGTATAACCTTTGGGCTGTGAAGAAGGGGCGTGTTATCTCTGCAGGCACAAATTTACAGTTTTGAATACAAAAACAATATGTGATAATATCTTCAAAATAAATAAAATGGGCAAAATAATCTGACAAAAACGTCTGGGAGAGCATGGATTAATTGCTTTATAATTAAAAACGAATCTGTATTTGAAGATGAATAACCTTTAGAATATAATGTATCTTAAAGGGACAGTCAACACCAGATTTTTTGTTGTTTAAAAAGATAGATAATCCCTTTATTACCCATTCCCTAGTTTTGCAAAACCAACACTGTTATATTAATACACTTTTTACTTCTGTGACTAACTTGTATCTAAGCATCTTCTGACCGCCCCTAATCACATGACTTTTAGTTATTATCTATTGACTTGCATTTTAGCCAATTAGTGCAGTGTCTTCCACTAGCCACGGGCGTGATCACAATGCTATCTATATGGCCTACATGAGCTTGCTCTCCCCTGCTGTGAAAAGTAAATAAAATGGAGGCGGCCTTCAAGGGCTTAGAAATTATCATATGAGCCTTCCTAGGTTTGCTTTCAACTAGAATACCAAGAGAACAAAGCAAAATTGTTGATAAAAGTAAATTGGAAAGTTGTTTAAAATTACATGCCCTATTTGAAAATGATTTTTTTTTGGACTTGACTGTCCTTTTAAATAGAAACTATCTTTACATAGATTTTTCCTCAAAAGCATTTTATTTAAATAAAATCCTATTTCAATAAAAAAAAATCTGTTAATTAAATAATTGATTTTTATGCACCCTGGTTTTTATTCGGTATCCTGAATTTACATTTGACATACAAAAATAAGAAGCTCCTTAAAATATGGGTAATAATTTTTGTGAATTTGAATGAATAATTTAATTTTTTTCTTTAATTTGCAGCGATTTCCTATGGATAAAGCCTATTCTATAGCAAAGGAAGTTTCAGCTACAGAGTGTACATATTTGAAAGACCTTGAAGTCATCACAACGGTAATGTTTATTTATTCTATACATCTAAAGCATATTGCGTTTAGCGATGCTAACTTGCAAATACACACAATCAAAACTATGTTTCTGTGGCTGTATTTAACCCCTTAAGGACAAGGCTATTTTTCAATTTCTTACCCATAAGGACCAGGGCTATTTTTACATTTCTGCAGTGTTTGTGTTTAGCTGTAATTTTCCTCTTACTCATTTACTGTACCCACACATATTATATACCATTGTTCTCGCCATTAAATGGACTTTCTAAAGATACCATTATTTTCATCATATCTTATAATTTACTATAAAAAAAAGTATAAAATATGATGAAAAAAATGGAAAAAAACACACTTTTTCTAACTTTAACCCCCAAAATCTGTTACACATCTAAAACCACCAAAAAACACCCATGCTAAATAGTTTCTAAATTTTGTCCTGAGTTTAGAAATACCCAATGTTTACATGTTCTTTGCTTTTTTGAAAGTTTTAGGGTACTAAGTGCAAGAAGCACTATGCTATTTCCAAACTTTTTCACAAACTTTAGGTTTCTCACTGAAATTTTTTACAAACATCTTGTGCAATTATGGCACACATGGTTGTAAATACTTCTCTGGGATCCCCTTTGTTCAGAAATAGCAGACATATATGGCTTTAGCGTTGCTTTTTGGTAATTAGAAGGCCGCTAAATGCCGCTGTGTACCACAAGTGTATTATGCCCAGCAGCGAAGGCGTTAATTAGGTAGCTTGTAGGGTTAATTTTAGCTTTAGAGTAGAGATCATCCTCCCACCTGACACATCCCACCCCCTGATCCCTCCCAAACAGCTCTCTTCCCTCCCCCACTCCACAATTGTCCCCGCCATCTTGAGTACTGGCAGAAAGTCTGCCAGTACTAAAATAAAAGGCTTTTTTAATTTATTTTTTATTTATTTAATATTTATTCTGCCTTTTAGGATCCCCCCTTAGCACCCAATCTCTCTGATGCCCCCCAAACAGCTCTCTAACCCTTCCCCCTCTACCTTATTGTCTGCCATCTTGGGTACTGGCAGCTGTCTGTCAGTAACCAGTTGTCCATATATTTTAAGCGAGATCACGGCAGAGAGTACAGGGTACGTCGCTTGTCCTTAAGGGCATAACGACCAACGCCGTACAGGCTACGGCGTTGGACGTTAGGGGGTTAACATTCCATTCTGTGTTATTGCACATAGTGGGTTTCTTCAACATAATGTTCTTCTATTTAAACGGATATGAAACACAAATATTCTTTTGTGATTCAGACAGAGCATACAATTTTAAAAAAGTTTTCCATTTACTTCTATTATCAAATTTTCTTAATTATAATGGTATTCTTTGTTTAATAGATTAAGGTAGGTATCTAAAGCACTACATGACAGGAAATAGTGCTGCAATCTAGTGCTTTTGAAAATAGAACTTACATTCCTGATTTTCAAGAAAAGATACCAAAAGAAAATTTTATAATATAAATAAATTAGAAAGTTGTTTAAAACTACCTGCTCTATCTGAATCATGAAATACATTTTTTGGGTTTCATAACACTTTGAGAGCTAAAAATATACCAAGGTATCAGTGTTTGAACCCCACTGTGTACTCCTTGTAAAGCAAATTACTTTTTTTTCATAAGTTAATGAGAGCCCATAAGTCACTACTCTTGTGATTCAACTCCTGGCCACTAGGAGGAGACAAAGATTCCCAAAGCTCTAAGAGCACTTAGGCCTAGATTTATTAAAGCTGAGGCGTACAGGGGCGCGTATACGCGCCCCTGTACGCCTCAGCTCGCCTGTGGCGGGGTGAAAATACCCGCAGGTATTCGGCATTGCACACGAGTGCAATTTTGGCTGCGTGATTGGCTGTGCGCGGGCAGGAGCTGTCAATCTCCTCGGTCTGACTAGACCAAGGAGATTGAATTTCGCCAGATTAGAGGTGGCAAAGAGGCTAAGGAAGCAGCGGTCTGGTGACCGCTGCTTGATAAATGACGGCGAGCAAGTTCTTGAGAGAACTTGCTGCCGTAGGGGCTTAATAAATCTAGCCCTTAATCCTCTTACCTCCAGATTCTTCATTGAGAGGGGTCCTCAGAACGATTTGAGGCCTATTTTCTCCTCAGAGAGCTGCTATTGAGAGACAGAAGAGAGATTGGAGTATTGGGCAGTGACAGAATCACTCCCTGTTAAGGAGTTAATCACAAGCCCGCCTGTTATGGGGACCGTTCCCTTAGCCGCCTCCCAGTTTTGTTAAGGTGAATTTTTTTATGATGATCAGGAGTTTGTTTGTTTTTTTACTGATCAAGATACATAGTCTACCTCTTTCATGTTTGAGTTTTAACATCTTAGTTCTTGGTTTAAAGAAGTTTTATGCACTTTATGTGTCCAAGACCCTAAATCTTCTAAGGAAAAATCTGCCAAACAACTGGATTTTATTTTTAAACCTTCTGCTAAGTCACAATAGTTTTTTTTCTTCTTAAACGGGAAGAGTCCACAGGTGCATTCATTACTTTTGGGAAATACAGAACCTGGCCACCAGGAGGAGGCAAAGACACCCCAGCCAAAGGCTTAAATACCTCCCCTACTTCCCTCATCCCCCACTCATTCTTTGCCTTTCGTCACAGGAGTGTGGCAGAGAAGTGTTAGAAGTTCGAGAGAGTCTCTTATGGAGGGTAGTACTCTTTGAAATGGGACTGGAGTTTTAAGTAATCCTATCAGCCTCTCAGTGAGAGCATGGATGAATGTAAGAATCCGGAGATGCAGGGAGAGTTTTTCTGCGCAACCATCCCGACTCATATTAACAGCTCCTTGGCAATCGGTGTTGATGAGGTTCGCTGCTTGCCTTTATTCACTCAAGTCCATATCAGAAACGAGGCTACTATCTGTCACACTTGAAGGGCCATGTTCCTGTTACACAGTGTAGATTCTGGTAAGATTGTTTCATTGTATTTCTATATGTGAATGTAATGTTAATGAAACAAGGTAGGGTCCCAGTGGGACTCCTTTTATCTTAATAAGGAATCATGAGTTAATATCTCCTAAGGGGGGTTATTTAACAGGGGGACTTTAATCATGTTTGTTATATGGTTCTACCTGCTAATGTGTAGCAATACCTAGGCTCATGGTTTTTACGGAACATAACGGCCTTATCTTAATGACACAATCTCTTGAGATTGCACACCCTTTTTGTGACTGGCACGGTGCACCTCGTGACGGGTGCGGTTACGTTGTTTCTCACTTCCGTATACTGACTGTGTGGCGACAGAGAGAGTCTAGCTCGTGGGTTGTCTGGTTCACAGGAGGTAGTGAGTGCCCCAGCTATTGGGGGTGTAAAAGGGGTGCCAGTTAGTATTAATCTTTTTTGTAATCCCAAGATTATGGAAGATTCTGATATCTTAGTCACGGATGTCTCCGATACGGAGAATGCGTCTTGTGATGAATATGAAATGGCCCGGGTAATCAATGCCCATTCGTTACGTTCCGATTGCCGTTCTAGAGTACTCTCTTCTCCCGAATCAGGGAGCTTAGAGTGCATTGAGCCATCTGCCTCCGAGGATTCCATGTCCAGTGAGGCGCGTGCCCCGGACCCTTTCTCGGCTACACAAGCAGGTGTCCCTAGGGCCTTTACTCTTTTTCCGGAGGGTGGCTTGTTTCCTCCAGAGCAGAAGGGCTTTATGATTTAATTCATTGTCTGCAAACAGGGTGTCCAAAGATAGATTTTTATCTCTCCTATTCAAGTAACAATTTATTTGGACCTAGTCTTGACTTTATCTTTTCCACTGTTTCTGGAGGAAAATTAACTTTTTTTCCCTCAGAAGAAGTATAAGGTAAAAATAGAAGAAATATTTCTTTTTCATTCCTTTTGTCACTATAGGAACCAAAAAATTATTTTCATCCTCCTCCTTACAATGACCCGCATCTTCCAGATTTTTCTGGAAGTTGAATCCAGTTGGAACAAGGCCAAGCATTCTATGAGCCCTCTTTCTCTTCCAAATCAGCATCAATGTATGACCCCAATCCAGATTCTTTTTGGGTAGGATGCAGTTTACACATTTTTTAGTAGGCCTATCAGTCTGTCCAAGATCTCTGGGTTCTAAAAATAGATTCTCAGGATTACTGAATAGGTTTCAAATCAAGACTTTCTGAATTTTATTAGCTGTAGTATTTTTTGGGAAAAGGCCAATGATTTTATTCCATCTTTTTCCATTATTCCCAAGAAAGATAGCATTTTGAGGCATATTCTATACTTAATGTCTTCTTTCTCACATGCCAAAAGACTTTCTGAATTTTATTAGCTGTAGTATTTTTTGGGAAAAGGCCAATAATTTTATTCCATCTTTTTCCATTATTCCCAAGAAAGAGGGAATTTTGAGGCCTATTCTAGACTTAATTTGAAGTATGCCTTCCTTCCTATTCCTAGATTGTCTCCAGCTTCTAAGATTTGTCTTTCATGACAACATTTTTCAGTTTGTGGCTCTTCCTTTTTGTCTATTTACAGCTCCCAGAATTTACACGAAGGTTCTAGGAACTCTCTTGTCTGTGATAAATACTCATGTAGTTCAGTGGCTGTATATCTGAGAACATATTGGTTCAGGCTCCATTTTTTTACTTCAGCTGTATTATATACCAACAGTCTATTGTTGTTTTCTTCTCCGACATGATTGGAGAATTAATTTAAAAGAGTTCTCTTTCTCATTTGTCAAGAGTCTCTTTTCTAGGAATCATTATAGAATCAGTGACTATGTAGCTTTCTTTTAAAGATCGGGGATCAAAGGTACACTCAGTTTACTCACAACTTCTTTAAATTTCTAACCCATCTGTAGTTTAATGTAGGGCAGTGTTAGGTCTGATGATTGCAGCATCAGATGTTCTTCATTTTGCATGGTTCCATATGAGACTGGTCTGCTTTGCATGCTTCGACAATGGTTCAAAAAGTTCACTCAACTTTCTCATAAAATCCTAGAGGATTCTTCAGTAAGGAGATCTGTGTCCTGGTGGAAAGATTTCCAAACTATTTTTTTTCTGGGGGTGTCCTTTATTTGCTAGATAACGAGTGGCATTTGATCGTTAAAACCGCTTGAACTAATTTGTTTGCACTCTAACATTTGCGTTCATATTACGAGTTTAAAGTAAAATGTTTGCGTTCGCAAACTCGCGGTAACAAATAGACTTTGAGAAGTTGCAAACTTAAAATAACATTCCCTCATAGACTTTTATAGAGCCAAAAAAGTTGGGGGGGGAAACACCCGCAAGTCGCGCAAACTCGATTGCGGCTATTAAAAAGCACAGCATAAGAAGTTAATATTGCATATTTCATAATCCAATGCTCTGCACATAGCAGGATATGTTCTATTTATTCTTAAAGATATATTTAAATATATGGGAAAAAGGAGAGTGTGTTTAACACAAGTATCCTATATTAGTCCACAAAGGAAGTTTTATGGAGGGTGCTGAGTGCCAAAAGTAATGAGTGAATATAAATGGAAAAGAAGCACCTATAGCAGCACTCACTTATAGAGAGTATGGGGAGGTAGGCACCCCTATCATTAAAATATAACTTTTTATAACGATTTCAAAAATAAAAAAATTTGGAGGAGACGGATAACACAAACAACATACAGTGTTAAAAACAGCACAGATGGACACCTACAAACAACAACCCAAAGAGTGATGATATCACTGGTAGTTAAATACTGGGATGAATATAGGGCCCCCATAATATTATATATGCGCATATATTAGCCTATTAAGAGGACACTGTCCAAACATGTGAAAGGGGTAAATACCCCAATAGGGGGTGCCTATATATAGACCCTGAGTTACTGGCTTAATTCTGAATGTGGAACAATTTTCACACAAACGGATATGTAAAACTGTATGAACAATTCAACCACTAAAATAGAGGGGACACAGTCCTAATTACATATAAAGCAAACAGGCCAGAGATATATACACAGAGACAAACCCAGTATAGTTAGCCTAATCCGAGTGTTGCACACATTTCAGACACACGGACAATTCTAATATAACACCAAATAATATTTAAGGGAAAAGCCCAAAACAAGTAGTACCAAGTAATTGGTATTATAGTTAGGCTAAGTTAACAGATCTATATGGAACATATTTCACACATAGGGATTATGTATTGAAGGCGACTGCTGCCGATGCGCTTAAATATTATTTCTCCAACATAGGTGTGTCCGGTCCACGGCGTCATCCTTACTTGTGGGATATTCTCTTCCCCAACAGGAAATGGCAAAGAGCCCAGCAAAGCTGGTCACATGATCCCTCCTAGGCTCCGCCTACCCCAGTCATTCTCTTTGCCGTTGTACAGGCAACATCTCCACGGAGATGGCTTAGAGTTTTTTAGTGTTTAACTGTAGTTTTTATTATTCAATCAAGAGTTTGTTATTTTGAAATAGTGCTGGTATGTACTATTTACTCAGAAACAGAAAAGAGATGAAGATTTCTGTTTGTATGAGGAAAATGATTTTAGCAACCGTCACTAAAATCCATGGCTGTTCCACACAGGACTGTTGAGAGCAATTAACTTCAGTTGGGGGAACAGTGAGCAGTCTCTTGCTGCTTGAGGTATGACACATTCTAACAAGACGATGTAATGCTGGAAGCTGTCATTTTCCCTATGGGATCCGGTAAGCCATGTTTATTAAGATCGTAAATAAGGGCTTCACAAGGGCTTATTAAGACTGTAGACTTTTTCTGGGCTAAATCGATTCATTATTAACACATATTTAGCCTTGAGGAATCATTTATTCTGGGTATTTTGATATAATAATATCGGCAGGCACTGTTTTAGACACCTTATTCTTTAGGGGCTTTCCCAAATCATAGGCAGAGCCTCATTTTCGCGCCGGTGTTGCGCACTTGTTTTTGAGAGGCATGACATGCAGTCGCATGTGAGAGGAGCTCTGATACTTAGAAAAGACTTTCTGAAGGCGTCATTTGGTATCGTATTCCCCTTTGGGCTTGGTTGGGTCTCAGCAAAGCAGATACCAGGGACTGTAAAGGGGTTAAAGTTAAAAACGGCTCCGGTTCCGTTATTTTAAGGGTTAAAGCTTCCAAATTTGGTGTGCAATACTTTTAAGGCTTTAAGACACTGTGGTGAAAAATTGGTGAATTTTGAACAATTCCTTCATGTTTTTTCGCAATTGCAGTAATAAAGTGTGTTCAGTTTAAAATTTAAAGTGACAGTAACGGTTTTATTTTAAAACGTTTTTTGTACTTTGTTATCAAGTTTATGCCTGTTTATCATGTCTGAACTACCAGATAGACTGTGTTCTGAATGTGGGGAAGCCAGAATTCCTATTCATTTAAATAAATGTGATTTATGTGACAATGACAATGATGCCCAAGATGATTCCTCAAGTGAGGGGAGTAAGCATGGTACTGCATCATTCCCTCCTTCGTCTACACGAGTCTTGCCCACTCAGGAGGCCCCTAGTACATCTAGCGCGCCAATACTCCTTACTATGCAACAATTAACGGCTGTAATGGATAATTCTGTCAAAAACATTTTAGCCAAAATGAACACTTATCAGCGTAAGCGCGACTGCTCTGTTTTAGATACTGAAGAGCATGACGACGCTGATAATAATGGTTCTGAAGAGCCCCTAACCCAGTCTGATGGGGCCAGGGAGGTTTTGTCTGAGGGAGAAATTACTGATTCAGGGAACATTTCTCAACAAGCTGAACCTGATGTGATTACGTTTAAATTTAAGTTGGAACATCTCCGCATTCTGCTTAAGGAGGTATTATCCACTCTGGATGATTGTGACAAGTTGGTCATCCCAGAGAAACTATGTAAAATGGACAAGTTCCTAGAGGTCCCGGGGCTCCCAGAAGCTTTTCCTATACCCAAGCGGGTGGCGGACATTGTTAATAAAGAATGGGAAAGGCCCAGTATTCCTTTCGTCCCTCCCCCCATATTTAAAAAATTGTTTCCTATGGTCGACCCCAGAAAGGACTTATGGCAGACAGTCCCCAAGGTCGAGGGAGCGGTTTCCACTTTAAACAAACGCACCACTATACCCATAGAGGATAGTTGTGCTTTCAAAGATCCTATGGATAAAAAATTAGAAGGTTTACTTAAAAAGATGTTTGTTCAGCAGGGTTACCTTCTACAACCAATTTCATGCATTGTCCCTGTAGCTACAGCCGCATGTTTCTGGTTCGATGAGCTGATAAAGGCGGTCGATAGTGATTCTCCTCCTTATGAGGAGATTATGGACAGAATAAATGCTCTCAAATTGGCTAATTCTTTCACCCTAGACGCCACTTTGCAATTGGCTAGGTTAGCGGCTAAGAATTCTGGGTTTGCTATTGTGGCGCGCAGAGCGCTTTGGTTGAAATCTTGGTCAGCTGATGCGTCTTCCAAGAACAAGCTACTTAACATTCCTTTCAAGGGGAAAACGCTGTTTGGCCCTGACTTGAAAGAGATTATCTCTGATATCACTGGGGGTAAGGGCCACGCCCTTCCTCAGGATCGGCCTTTCAAGGCAAAAAATAAACCTAATTTTCGTCCCTTTCGTAGAAACGGACCAGCCCAAAGTGCTACGTCCTCTAAGCAAGAGGGTAATACTTCTCAAGCCAAGCCAGCTTGGAGACCAATGCAAGGCTGGAACAAGGGAAAGCAGGCCAAGAAACCTGCCACTGCTACCAAGACAGCATGAAATGTTGGCCCCCGATCCGGGACCGGATCTGGTGGGGGGCAGACTCTCTCTCTTCGCTCAGGCTTGGGCAAGAGATGTTCTGGATCCTTGGGCGCTAGAAATAGTCTCCCAAGGTTATCTTCTGGAATTCAAGGGGCTTCCCCCAAGGGGGAGGTTCCACAGGTCTCAGTTGTCTTCAGACCACATAAAAAGACAGGCATTCTTACATTGTGTAGAAGACCTGTTAAAAATGGGAGTGATTCATCCTGTTCCATTAAGAGAACAAGGGATGGGGTTCTACTCCAATCTGTTCATAGTTCCCAAAAAAGAGGGAACGTTCAGACCAATCTTAGATCTCAAGATCTTAAACAAGTTTCTCAAGGTTCCATCGTTCAAGATGGAAACCATTCGAACTATTCTTCCTTCCATCCAGGAAGGTCAATTCATGACCACAGTGGATTTAAAGGATGCGTATCTACATATTCCTATCCACAAGGAACATCATCGGTTCCTAAGGTTCGCATTCCTGGACAAGCATTACCAGTTCGTGGCGCTTCCTTTCGGATTAGCCACTGCTCCAAGGATTTTCACAAAGGTACTAGGGTCCCTTCTAGCTGTGCTAAGACCAAGGGGCATTGCTGTAGTACCTTACTTGGACGACATTCTGATTCAAGCGTCGTCCCTTCCTCAAGCAAAGGCTCACACGGACATTGTCCTGGCCTTTCTCAGATCTCACGGATGGAAAGTGAACGTGGAAAAGAGTTCTCTATCTCCGTCAACAAGGGTTCCCTTCTTGGGAACGATAATAGACTCCTTAGAAATGAGGATTTTTCTGACAGAGGCCAGAAAAACAAAACTTCTAGACTCTTGTCGGATACTTCATTCCGTTCCTCTTCCTTCCATAGCGCAGTGCATGGAAGTGATCGGTTTGATGGTAGCGGCAATGGACATAGTTCCTTTTGCGCGCATTCATCTAAGACCATTACAACTGTGCATGCTCAGTCAGTGGAATGGGGACTATACAGACTTGTCTCCGAAGATACAAGTAAATCAGAGGACCAGAGACTCACTCCGTTGGTGGCTGTCCCTGGACAACCTGTCACAAGGGATGACATTCCGCAGACCAGAGTGGGTCATTGTCACGACCGACGCCAGTCTGATGGGCTGGGGCGCGGTCTGGGGATCCCTGAAAGCTCAGGGTCTTTGGTCTCGGGAAGAATCTCTTCTACCGATAAATATTCTGGAACTGAGAGCGATATTCAATGCTCTCAAGGCTTGGCCTCAGCTAGCGAGGGCCAAGTTCATACGGATTCAATCAGACAACATGACAACTGTTGCGTACATCAACCATCAGGGGGGAACAAGGAGTTCCCTAGCGATGGAAGAAGTGACCAAAATCATTCTATGGGCGGAGTCTCACTCCTGCCACCTGTCTGCTATCCACATCCCAGGAGTGGAAAATTGGGAAGCGGATTTTCTGAGTCGTCAGACATTGCATCCGGGGGAGTGGGAACTCCATCCGGAAATCTTTGCCCAAGTCACTCAGCTGTGGGGCATTCCAGACATGGATCTGATGGCCTCTCGTCAGAACTTCAAAGTTCCTTGCTACGGGTCCAGATCCAGGGATCCCGAGGCGGCTCTAGTGGATGCACTAGTAGCACCTTGGACCTTCAAACTAGCTTATGTGTTCCCGCCGTTTCCTCTCATCCCCAGGCTGGTAGCCAGGATCAATCAGGAGAGGGCGTCGGTGATCTTGATAGCTCCTGCGTGGCCACGCAGGACTTGGTATGCAGATCTGGTGAATATGTCATCGGCTCCACCTTGGAAGCTACCTTTGAGACGAGACCTTCTTGTTCAGGGTCCGTTCGAACATCCGAATCTGGTTTCACTCCAGCTGACTGCTTGGAGATTGAACGCTTGATCTTATCGAAGCGAGGGTTCTCAGATTCTGTTATCGATACTCTTGTTCAGGCCAGAAAGCCTGTAACTAGAAAGATTTACCACAAAATTTGGAAAAAATATATCTGTTGGTGTGAATCTAAAGGATTCCCTTGGGACAAGGTTAAGATTCCTAAGATTCTATCCTTCCTTCAAGAAGGATTGGAAAAAGGATTATCTGCAAGTTCCCTGAAGGGACAGATTTCTGCCTTGTCTGTGTTACTTCACAAAAAGCTGGCAGCTGTGCCAGATGTTCAAGCCTTTGTTCAGGCTCTGGTTAGAATTAAGCCTGTTTACAAACCTTTGACGCCTCCTTGGAGTCTCAACTTAGTTCTTTCAGTTCTTCAGGGGGTTCCGTTTGAACCCTTACATTCCGTTGATATTAAGTTATTATCTTGGAAAGTTTTGTTTTTAGTTGCAATTTCTTCTGCTAGAATTATCTGCTCTGCAGTGTTCTCCTCCTTATCTGGTGTTCCATGCAGATAAGGTGGTTTTACGTACTAAACCTGGTTTTCTTCCAAAAGTTGTTTCTAACAAAAACATTAACCAGGAGATTATCGTACCTTCTCTGTGTCCGAAACCAGTTTCAAAGAAGGAACGTTTGTTGCACAATTTGGATGTTGTTCGCGCTCTAAAATTCTATTTAGCTGCTACAAAGGATTTTAGACAAACATCTTCCTTGTTTGTTGTTTATTCCGGTAAAAGGAGAGGTCAAAAAGCAACTTCTACCTCTCTCTCTTTTTGGATTAAAAGCATCATCAGATTGGCTTACGAGACTGCCGGACGGCAGCCTCCCGAAAGAATCACAGCTCATTCCACTAGGGCTGTGGCTTCCACATGGGCCTTCAAGAACGAGGCTTCTGTTGATCAGATATGTAGGGCAGCGACTTGGTCTTCACTGCACACTTTTACCAAATTTTACAAGTTTGATACTTTTGCTTCTTCTGAGGCTATTTTTGGGAGAAAGGTTTTGCAAGCCGTGGTGCCTTCCATTTAGGTGACCTGATTTGCTCCCTCCCTTCATCCGTGTCCTAAAGCTTTGGTATTGGTTCCCACAAGTAAGGATGACGCCGTGGACCGGACACACCTATGTTGGAGAAAACAGAATTTATGTTTACCTGATAAATTACTTTCTCCAACGGTGTGTCCGGTCCACGGCCCGCCCTGGTTTTTTTAATCAGGTCTGATAATTTATTTTCTTTAACTACAGTCACCACGGTACCATATGGTTTCTCCTATGCAAATATTCCTCCTTAACGTCGGTCGAATGACTGGGGTAGGCGGAGCCTAGGAGGGATCATGTGACCAGCTTTGCTGGGCTCTTTGCCATTTCCTGTTGGGGAAGAGAATATCCCACAAGTAAGGATGACGCCGTGGACCGGACACACCGTTGGAGAAAGTAATTTATCAGGTAAACATAAATTCTGTTTTTGTGTTATATTAGTATAACATGGGAATACTATATATTAGTAAGAAAATGGGACATAAAAATAATAGAAATACAATATCCAACTTATTGCCAAGTTCCTCTAGATATGTGGACAACTGCTGTTCATGATGTTAGTGGCTTGGGTCCCAGGGCAATTCTACCCCAGCCTTTCTGTTACATCAAGTTTAAAACTCAATTTCTTTGTCAAGCCAATACAACAAGTCTTAGCTCCCAGTATCAGTCTCCAAGGGAATGGAGCATTTTGCATTCCTACACACAGTTACAAAAAGAACACCACCTCAAATTTGCGACAGGCTAAGGAGGGGGGGAGGGGTCTCAGCTTACAGCTTTTCTGAAAACAGATTTCACACAAAGAAAAAGCAATTCACATTAACCCTTTCCAGGCTGAGACCACAATACCACCACTGCGGGTTAGCCAATCTAGGTATCATCTACTCCACATGATTGTATCATGACAAGCTAGCATTCTTGTTTTGGTTTCCTAAGGAGGCAAGGTTACCATAATTATCTTGGAATGCAATATTTAGGTCCCTTCAGAGATGTCTTCTTTTTTGTCTATGCGTGAGACTAGAATACCAGAAACATGAGAAGGATTAAGTGCTTTGGGAATCTCTGCCTCCTCCTAGTAGTCAGGAGTTGAATCCCAGGAGTAATGGCTCATAAGACATTCACCACCATGAAAGAAATTAATTTATCAGGTAAGCATACATATTGTTTTTACTTCTGCTTTTCTTTAATACTTTTAAAAATGAATTTATCATTCTACATGTGTTCTTTGTGTTCTTATAATTGTTCTGTTTCATGTTTCAGTGGTTTCAGAATGCTGTAAACAAAGATGATTCTGTGTCAGATTCATTAAAAACCCTTGTATTCTCCAATTTTGAGCCTCTACATAAATTCCACAGTAATTTCCTAAAAGAGGTTGATCAAAGGCTTGCTCTGTGGTAAGATACTTTACATTATCATTTTGTTTGATTTACTATCATAATCAGATAACGAGAGTTGGACAATGATCAAAAAACAGTATGGTACTCCGTCATGAGCTTGGTAATCAACATTAGTACTGACACACAAAGAATTATAAATATTTCAAGGTTGAATATCCACTAAACCGAAGACCAGTGGGAACGGCAATAAGTAACCACTCCCTTCCCTCTGTACTGGTCTTGCACAAAAGCAGAAGTGTCAAAGGATCCAAACACGACAGTACATAAAAAACTTTCCTTGCAAAGGCGTCCCAATCTGTCAATCTCCAGAGGAGATCTTGACATCAGTACCAACCCTACTCTCCACTCCAGTGTTGATGCGGCTGCCAATAGGAATCACTGCTGGCTGTAAGTGTGTCCTTAATGAAACCCCAATGTCAAAAACACAGTATCATAAACTCCTAGTGTCTCCCAGTTCCTCTCTCATTTTATAGTGGAGGACCAGTGAGCAGGAAATGTCCCCACCTTTCAACTGAACACAAAATATAAAGATGTTCCTGCTCAAGATCTTAATAAAACTTCAAACATCTTTATTATGTATTACAAAAATAAAAACAGTGAACTTCCACATGTTAGAGGTTGCAAACGAGCTTGCTGATCTTATGGGTTTCGGGCTAAGACATTCCGCAATCATAGATCTAAATAATAATAAACCATAATAAAAAATGTTGTACTTTCATTAAGATCTTGAGCATCTTTAATTTTAGTTGGACAATGATGTTAGATATAAACATATAATATATGTAGTCAAATACAGAACAGAAAAAGTACTTTCCATAATATCCTCTTCACAGAATTAGGGAAATAGAACATGAGTTTATGTGGTAGGATAAAAAGAACACAGAATAACAGGAGAAAAATATAGACTGGTCCCCTATTTCCACTTGTTTTCATACTAGGTTACCTCGAAATTACTCATACTAGGGAGAGGTTGTTCATATACGGATCATCCTTTAAGCCTCCGAACAATTTATTCTGTATAAAAAAAATTTAAGGTTAAAGTTTGTTGTGGAGTAGGCTTAGGAGGTTGTAGTGAACATGACTTTAGATGAAAAAGCTCTTGGGGGAAAAATAAAAAAAAAACAGAATGTGATGGTTAGAGACACTATGAAATCTGGCCTGGACTGTCCTTTCTAGACAGGACCAGACTGATGTACTGCAGTAAAGTCCTTTTCTGTGAAAGGCACATTGTTGGAAAAAGAGTCTGTTTCTGCGGTGGTGCCCTGCCATAGGACAAGATATTATGCTTTTGTTTGTGGCCTGGTTGAGCACTTCTCTATTTTTGTGTACACAATGGAATAAGTTAAGCTTGCTGATATTCTATCAGTAATTCTCTCTTATAGTACTTTAGATACCCCAGGTTCTTTATGGGAAGAGCATGATAAGTCTAAAGAATGGAAATATTTCCTAAAATGTTAGTTTATATGATCTCTGTTTTTATAGATAAAAATGTGGATATATTTGTCACGTAAGGAAGGTTTTTCCTAAGGAAATATGTAAAGTTCTTAAAGTGGGGATCGCTGGAATCTTTTGAAAACAACTGAGGTGAAGCATAGTATTAGTTCTTCAGGTTAAAGTCACATTATATTGTAGTTATATTCACCTTATAATCCACATTCCTCAAACAAGCTTGTAAATAAATTTCACAACCTTATTAAGAATTCAAAATAAAGCAGGCTTGTAAATAAATGCACAAAAGATGTTTTTGCCTTCAAAAACAACAATGCATATGTCTAAATGAATAGGTTTATTTAAAATGCATTTCAGCAGCATTTTCTGCAAGGAAAGTTTTTTCTTTCTTGAACCGGCTAGGTTAGCCCACAGGAGGGGAGGGGTTTTACAGTTTGATTGACACTTTTTTAATTTCCCCTCCAAGCAGTATTGAAAGTACGTAGTTGTTTAGATGTAGATATTATTGTGACAGGCTTAGATATAAATCAGCAATATCTATTTAAACGCACTTTCATATCACATCCATATGGCTAGGTCCTTTTGGGCAGGGGTACTGAATGACTTTAAACATTGAAAAGAAAAAGTATAAAATATTTACAATAAAAATGCATTATGGATTTCAAATTATTGGGATATGACAAGTTACAAGCAGCTTTTAATTGGTATTAATTGTACTTAAGTGTTCTTAAAACTCTTTGTATGTGTGTTTACTATATACACCTTCAACACTACATGCAGAATCTAATTAAATTCAGTATAAGCATCCTTAACATTAGTAGCATTAGAAACTATTTGTCCCAAGATATAGGCATCTATTTATCAAGCCGTCAACCGCAAATACGCTGGAATTCCGCAGCGTATTTGTGGTGAGCCTGATTCCCCTTAGTTATCAAACTATTGTGATGTAACATACGATCCGCCGGACTCAGTCCGACACAGATCAATGCTTACGTCATTACAGATGTTCCGAATGCAAATTCGGCACTATCTGACTACTTTTGCTAGTTATCAAATTTCTACCAGGTACGCTCGCCACTATTCCGGCCCAGCGTACCTGGTTTTCAATACCATAGCAAACAATGGGAGTCTGAAAGCAGCGAAAGCTCATGTTCGCTGCTGCCCGATATCCCATTGATTCCTATGGTAACGTTTACACCTAACATGTACCCCAAGTCTTAACACCCCTAATCTGCCGCCCCCTACATTAAACTTATTAACCCCTAATCTGCCACCCAACGCCGACACCTACATTATACTTATTAACCCCTAATCTGCCCCACCTACACCACCGCCACCTACATTATACTTTTTAACCCCTAATCTGCCCCCCCACACCGCCACCTACCTACCTACCTACATTTATTAACCCCTAATCTGCCGCCCCCAACATCGCCGCCACTATATTAAATGTTTTAATTCCTAAACCTAAGTCTAACCCTAGCTATCTTAGGGTTTATTCTTATTTTACAGGCAAGTTTGTATTTATTTTCACTAGGTACAATAGTTATTAACTATTTAATAACTTCCTAGTTAAAATAAATACAAATATACCTGTAAAATCTAACCTAAGTTACAATTACAACTAACACTACACTATAATTAAATTAATTCCCTAAACTAAATACAATTAAATAAAATGTACAAAAAACCCCACTAAATTACAGAAAATAATAAACAATTTACAAGATTTTTAAACTAATTACACCTAATCCCCCTAACAAAATAAAAAAGCCCCCCAAAATAAAAAAAGCCCTACCCTACACTAAATTACAAATAGCCCTTAAAAGGGCCTTTTGCGGGGCATTGCCCCAAAGTAATCAGCTCTTTTACCTGTAAAAAAAAATTACAAACCCCCACCCAACATTAAAACCCACCACCCACACAACCAACCCTACTCTAAAACCCACCCAATCCCCCCAATTCTAACACTAACCCCTTGAAGATCACCCTACCGTGAGAAGTCTTCACCCAACCGGGCCGAAGTCCTCAACGAAGCCGGCAGAAGTGGTCCTCTAGACGGCATCTTCTATCTTCATCCATCTGGCGTGGAGCGGCTCCATCTTCAAGACATCCGACGCGGAGCATCCTCTTCATCCGACGTCTTCTTGAACAATGAAGGTTCCTTTAAGTGACGTCATCCAAGATGGTGTCCCTTCAATTCCGATTGGCTGATAGAATTCTATCAGCCAATTGAAATTAAGGTAGGAAAAATTCTACTATTTTCTGTAATTTAGTGTTTGTATTTTTTGTACTTTAGATAATTTTATTTAATTGTATTTAGTTTAGGGAATTAATTTAATTATAGTGTTAGTTGTAATTGTAACTTAGGTTTGGTTTTATTTTACAGGTATATTTGTATTTATTTTAACTAGGAAATTATTAAATAGTTAATAACTATTGTACCTAGTGAAAATAAATACAAACTTGCCTGTAAAATAAGAATAAACCCTAAGATAGCTAGGGTTAGACTTAGGTTTAGGAATTAAAACATTTAATATAGTGGCGGCGATGTTGGGGGCGGCAGATTAGGTGTTAATAAATGTAGGTAGGTAGGTAGGTGGCGGTGTGGGGGGGGGGGCAGATTAGGGGTTAAAAAGTAAAAAATACAAACTTGCCTGTAAAATAAAAATAAACCCTAAGATAGCTACAATGTAACTATAAGTATTTAGTTTTAAATAGGAATGATTTATTTAATGATAGGAATATTTATTTAGATTTATTTAAATTATTTTTAACTTAGGGGGGTTAGGGTTAGACTTAGGTTTAAGGGTTAATAAATTTAATATAGTTGCGGCGACATTGGGGGTGGCAGATTAGGGGTCAATAAATGTGGGTAGGTGGCGGCGGTGTAGGGGGGCAGATTAGGGGTTAATAAATATAATGTAGCGGGCGGCAGATTAGGGGTTAGTAAGTATAATGTAGTTGGCGGCGGTGTAGGGGGCAGAAGATTCGGGGTTAATAAGTATAATGTAGGTGCCGGTGGGCTCCAGGAGCGGCGGTTTAGGGGTTAAACACTTTTAGTTGCGGCAGGGTCCGTGAGCGGCTGTTTAGGGGCTAATACATTTATTAGAGTTGCGGTGGGCTCCGGGAGCGGCGGTATAGGGGGTAAAACAGTATAGTATAGTGTGGGTGTTTAGTGACAGGGTACCAGTAAAGCTGGGAAAAAGCTGAAGAGCAGCGTGATCAGTCCGCTGCTCATAGCACCGTACTTGGTGCGCGGCTTTTTGACAGCTTTTTTGGTAATTTTGGAGAGCGTATTCAGGTCCGCGGCAGCGATTTTAGGTGAGCGTATTGGTGCCGTTGACGGCTTGATAAATAGATGCCAAAGTAATCAGCTCTTTTACCTGTAAAAAAAAATTACAAACCCCCACCCAACATTAAAACCCACCACCCACACAACCAACCCTACTCTAAAACCCACCCAATCCCCCCAATTCTAACACTAACCCCTTGAAGATCACCCTACCGTGAGAAGTCTTCACCCAACCGGGCCGAAGTCCTCAACGAAGCCGGCAGAAGTGGTCCTCTAGACGGCATCTTCTATCTTCATCCATCTGGCGTGGAGCGGCTCCATCTTCAAGACATCCGACGCGGAGCATCCTCTTCATCCGACGTCTTCTTGAACAATGAAGGTTCCTTTAAGTGACGTCATCCAAGATGGTGTCCCTTCAATTCCGATTGGCTGATAGAATTCTATCAGCCAATTGAAATTAAGGTAGGAAAAATTCTACTATTTTCTGTAATTTAGTGTTTGTATTTTTTGTACTTTAGATAATTTTATTTAATTGTATTTAGTTTAGGGAATTAATTTAATTATAGTGTTAGTTGTAATTGTAACTTAGGTTTGGTTTTATTTTACAGGTATATTTGTATTTATTTTAACTAGGAAATTATTAAATAGTTAATAACTATTGTACCTAGTGAAAATAAATACAAACTTGCCTGTAAAATAAGAATAAACCCTAAGATAGCTAGGGTTAGACTTAGGTTTAGGAATTAAAACATTTAATATAGTGGCGGCGATGTTGGGGGCGGCAGATTAGGTGTTAATAAATGTAGGTAGGTAGGTAGGTGGCGGTGTGGGGGGGGGGCAGATTAGGGGTTAAAAAGTAAAAAATACAAACTTGCCTGTAAAATAAAAATAAACCCTAAGATAGCTACAATGTAACTATAAGTATTTAGTTTTAAATAGGAATGATTTATTTAATGATAGGAATATTTATTTAGATTTATTTAAATTATTTTTAACTTAGGGGGGTTAGGGTTAGACTTAGGTTTAAGGGTTAATAAATTTAATATAGTTGCGGCGACATTGGGGGTGGCAGATTAGGGGTCAATAAATGTGGGTAGGTGGCGGCGGTGTAGGGGGGCAGATTAGGGGTTAATAAATATAATGTAGCGGGCGGCAGATTAGGGGTTAGTAAGTATAATGTAGTTGGCGGCGGTGTAGGGGGCAGAAGATTCGGGGTTAATAAGTATAATGTAGGTGCCGGTGGGCTCCAGGAGCGGCGGTTTAGGGGTTAAACACTTTTAGTTGCGGCAGGGTCCGTGAGCGGCTGTTTAGGGGCTAATACATTTATTAGAGTTGCGGTGGGCTCCGGGAGCGGCGGTATAGGGGGTAAAACAGTATAGTATAGTGTGGGTGTTTAGTGACAGGGTACCAGTAAAGCTGGGAAAAAGCTGAAGAGCAGCGTGATCAGTCCGCTGCTCATAGCACCGTACTTGGTGCGCGGCTTTTTGACAGCTTTTTTGGTAATTTTGGAGAGCGTATTCAGGTCCGCGGCAGCGATTTTAGGTGAGCGTATTGGTGCCGTTGACGGCTTGATAAATAGATGCCATAGGGTTCCATTTAATAAAAAGCTCTAAGTGAATATGTTTCCCAAGAAACTTGCCTGCTCTGGTTAGGGGTGAGTAAGTAGCATCTGCTGACCTCATTTAACATTGCACAAACAAATGCTTGGTCAATGCTGTCCCCTACTCTTGTGCAACCAGTCATGCAAGAGCAGGACTTGTCACTCATGTTGTGCAAATCCGTCTGGTGTGATTTTAACTGCACCACCTCATACGTCTGCTACTTTGTTTAGTGGTTGTCAGCTGCAATATGCATAATTTATAACAGCATTATCTAAAATGGAATTGTCTTTCTTTATTCTGAAATGACATTAAAATTGTGATGCCTGAGCCCCAATTCTTATATTATGTTGTTCATGTAACACAATGCAATGTAACAGAATATTTAAAGCACTTCCTGCTTTGGTTTGGTTGTTTTTTAAACACTCAGACATGTTGAACTGATTTATTTCACTGAAGTTAAATAAAAATATAGTTTAAAAAAAGACTTCAATCAAGTACAACCTTTCTTTTAATAGTCTTATATATTTATCGAAGCAAAGAAAAACGTAGCCACAAGAGCAGTGTAACTGTATCCTTCCTAGACTTGAATTTATACCTAACTAATAGTAATACCAAGCATTTTTAGAAAAGAATGGTTCTTCATGAAATTTATGAAGTACAATTGAGAATTGTTTTCTAATATCAAGATCCATAGAGACAGCAAGTACCCAAGTGTAGATGGATTAAACAAATTAAATAAATCCAACATTCTGGTACTGTCTGTTTGGCCATGAGGCGGCTTGGGTGTGGTGTATGTGGTTTTATTTAAAACAAATGCAAAATAATTTAAGAGCAGTAGTTGGTGTTCTGCCTAGGAAATGTTATGTGCTTTCCTTCTGGTGTCGATGCTTAGATAAAAAAAATAAATCACAAATGTATGCAGGCATTTTTATCTTGCCAGTATGGCAGATGAGTGTGTTGCTAGTGTGGAGAATGTGAAGTATGTAAAGGCTATGTTGGGGCAGGGAAAATGACAAGTGGTGTGGTATTTAACGCTCCTGCTTGCAGGCTTACTCCTCTAGAAGTAAAAACAGTCCAAGGTGAGAACAGCAACTACAGGTAAAGCCTTGCCAGGCTAGGTGCACACAGGGAAAAGCTGGCGACCCCCAGCCACATAGAAATCCAAATGAATAATCCTCAGCACCTTTTTAATGTATAAAATGTCCTTTATTTATTACACATAAACGGATAGTTATGCAACGTTTCGGGAACGCAGTCCCTTAATCATGCATACTAAACAGTGCACCTGTACCTTAACTTAAAGTGAATGTAAATTTTGATGCTAAAGTGCCCGGTTTTTAAAACTTCGATTAAAAAACAGGGGCACTTTAATTCATCAAAATTTTCATTTCACTCCTGTTGTGAAAAAAAACTTACCTTTTAATCTTCACAGCAGCTCCAGCTTCCTCCACCCATTTCAAAGCCTCTTCCTGGGTCTAAACTGAGGCATCCGGCTTCCTCCAATCACATCAGTGAATCAGACACTGAATCCCCCGGGGGGAAGCTGTGATTGGAGGATGACCTATCAATCATTTCTGACATCAGAAATGGCTTGTGAGACCGGAGGAAGCTGGCGCTGCTGTGAAGTTTAAAAGGTAAGTTTTTTTTTGTCACAACACGAGTGAAATGTAAATTTTTATGAATTAAAGTGCCCCTGTTTTTAATCAAAGTTTTAAAAACCGGGCACTTTAGCATCAAAATTTACATTCACTTTAAAGGTGTGACTAACCAATCACAAACCTGTATTTTGAACACTCCCTTCATCTTAACACTTTTCTTAACATTTTTCTAGAGGCAGAGGTAATGCTGCCCTCTAATGTTCACAATAGGAATGAATGCTAGAATTTTAAAGTCTAACAATACAAAGATACAAATAGCACATAGCCAGGTGAAAATGAACACTCAATGGCATAGAAATATTTAAAAATGACAATAAACTATATACAATGTCATAAACATTAGAATATAAAAACAATATACACATATAGAAATGAGAGCGAAAATGAGAGTAGAAACCCATATACAGTATATTGAATACAATTAGAGGAAGACTGATAGGTCAAATTCCCTATTTAACCTATTAGGGTACATAGAGTCCAATTTATGGATCCAGAACGCCTCCTTCTGTTTCAAGAGGCGTTCTCTATCGCCTCCTCCCCTTGGTGTATCCATATGATCTATAATTTGCCACCTAATTTGATTAATTTGATGGCCACATTCCAAAAAATGTTAAATAAACGTAATAAAATTAAGTTTATTCTTTGATGGTAATAACGGTAAACAAAGTAAAAATATGATTGGTACTGTTAAAAATGTTGGTAGTAAAACCTCAAGTGGTAATATACATTCTACATGTGATAGTAGCAAATCTGTTAACACTGACATATTTAACCCTAAAAAATTTAATTTGTATAAAAAAGTACTTTTACTCCGGCTATACAGAATAGTAGTCTGGAAACTTTTTCGAAGTTAGTATTATCAGACATCAATACATTACAAACTAAGATAATTCAGACTAAAAATAAGAACAAAAGAGATAATATACTTAATTTGTCTAAGGATGAATTTAAGGCCATTGAATCTATTAAAAAAAGAAATATTGTCATAAAAAGAGTGGACAAGGGTGGGGCTACAGTAGTACTTGATAAAGATTATTATATTCAAGAGATTAATACACAATTTAGCGACCCCAAACCTATCAGGCATTGAACACTAATCCTATTTTTAAACTTCAAAAGGAAATAAAGAGAATATTACATTAATAAAGGTATCATAGATAAAGACGAGTGATCTTTATAATGAATACCCTAGAACACCAGTGTTCTACATGGTACCTAAGGTACATAAGAGTTTACAGGTACAACCTAGGCGCCGTATTGTGTCCAATGTAGAGTCGGTATTCACAAATATAGGTACATTTTTAGACAGGGTATTACAACCTTATGTTGAGAGAATTACATATTTTATTAAGGATACTGGAGGCTTTATACAAAAGCTGTCTACACTAACATTTGAGAACACTAAATATATTTTGTTCAGTTTAAAAGTCTATACATATCCATTAAGCACAAAAGTGGAATAGGGGTATTCAGTCATTTGTTATCGAGTAGTACTCAATAGAACACTGCACAAATAGATTTTTTTGAGGAACTATTGTGAATTGTACTGTATTATAATTATTTTCTTTTTAGAGATACCTGGTATGTTCAAAAGAAGGGGACCGCCATGGGGTCTAACGTTGCCCCATCATATGCCAACTTAAATATGAATAATTTTGAGGAAAAATGTGTGTATAGTAATCATCTGTTTTTACAGTATGGTGCCACATGGTGGCGTTTCATCGATGATGTGTTTGGCATATGGTGGAGCAACATAGACTCGTTGAGACAATTTGTGAATGAGCTTAATCAGGACGTCAGTGACTTGGAGTTTACTTTAGTAGCCAGTGAAGAGAGTATGGTATTTTTGGATACTGTCATATATAAGAATGGAACTGAATTAACAATAGATCTACAGCGTAAAGATACTGATCGTCACACCCTACTCCGGTATGACAGTTTCCATAATCAAAGGTTGAAAAATTCACTTCCAAGAAGCCAGTTAATGAGGGTCAATAGAATCGTCAGTGACAAGTCTTTAAAAGAAATAAGACTTAAAGAAATGGGTGAAAAATTCCTGGAAAGAGGATACCCTAAAGAGCTTGTTGAGAGAGAAACCTATACAATTAAAAATAAGGATATTGTACAAAATAAAAATAAAAAAGTTGATGATGAGAGACTCATTTTTGTATCACAATTTAATGATCATTGTTAAAACAATATCCCATATTATAAGGAAACATTGGCACATAATTAAAAATGTAGACACATTACAAAAAAATCCCATTATGGCACACAAGAGGGTTAAGAATATTAGTGACGTTTTGGTTCAGTCTGACATGGGTCCTAAATGCATTAGTAAAACAAGATACATCACTGAAAATAATTCAGGTTGTTACCTGTGCCTAAACTGTAACAATTGTCATTCAGTCATCAAAGGATGTGAATTTGTTCACCCAAGAAGTGAACATAAATTTAAATTAAAATCACACTATACTTGTAACTCAGTTTGTCATTTTTATATATTTCTATGCCATTGAGTGTTCATTTTCACCTGGCTATGTGCTATTTGTATTTTTGTATTGTTAGACTTTAAAATTCTAGCATTCATTCCCATTGTGAACATTAGAGGGCAGCATTACCTCTGCCTCTGGAAAAATGTTAAGATGAAGGGAGTGTCCAAAATATAGGATTCTTATTGGTTAGTTACACCTTTTATTTAAGTTACAGGTGCACTGTTTAGTATGCATGATTAAGGGACTGCGTTCCCGAAACGTTGCATAACTATCCGTTTATGTGTAATATATAAAGGCCATTTTATACATTGAAACGGTGCTGAGGATTATTCAGCTGAGGATTATTCATTTGGTCCTCTAGAAGTGAGCTTTTTGCAGGCGTCAGGTAGTGCTTATATTACAAGTTGAAAGTTAAAAGCTTTAGTTTGTGCGCTAACCAGGTGCAAGCAAAATGCTGAAGTTAAAATATTACATGCTCATTAACTTATTCCCCTATAGAAGTCAATTGAGTAAAAAAGTGGGGAGGAAAAACTCTACTCGCGCGCAAAACCGATCGCATATTCTCAAGGGCACTAACCCAACATGAAAATATCAATATTTCACATTACAATTTTCTTCACGTAGCAGAATATGTTCTATTTATTCATAAATACATATTTCTACATATATCTGATGTTTTTTGGTAAAATATACTGTATATACTGTATATCTATACATATACATATATATATATATATATATATATATATATATATATATATATATATTAGGGCTGGGCGATATGGGGGGGAATTAAAAAAACAAAACGTGATTGAGATTTATTCACGATTTTCTTAAAAATTACTATAACACCTTAATTTTTCAAAAAAAAGTTTATTTAACACTACATAATCTTAATGTACATGTTTCTCAATGTCAATACACTCTGGGAGTAAATACAAACTACATGTGTGTGTGTATTATATATAATCAAATACACAGTTACACACACACACACGTGTGTATGTGTATATATCAGGGATAGGCACAGACAAAGGCTGTGGCGGACATTTTCCAAAGTACAGACCTTAATGAAGGACACCAAGGTACATTTGAAACATTGTTTTATAGTGCTTGGTGTTATTATACTGATGCAGATACCACTGATCCTATAACCAGCCCTCCTCTGGCTAATGATCCAGTGTCACTACTGTGTCTATGTATAGTGCCGGGTGTTGTTATACTGATACAGATACAGCTGACCCTATAACCAGCCCTCCTCTGGCTATACCCATGTGCCAGTGTCACTACTGTGTCATTATATAGTGTTGGGTGTTATTATACAGATGCAGATACCACTTATCCTATAACCAGCCCTCCTCTGGCTATACCTATGTGTCAGTGTCACTACTGTGTCATTATATAGTGCTGGGTGTTATTATACTGATACAGATACAGCTGACCCTATAACCAGCCCTCCTCTGCTATACCCATGTGTCAGTGTCACTACTGTGTCATTATATAGTGCTGGGTGTTATTATACTGATGCAGATACCACTTATCCTATAACCAGCCCTCCTCTGGCTATACCCATGTGCCAGTGTCACTATTGTGTCATTATATAGTGCTGGGTGTTATTATACAGATGCAGATACCACTGATTCTATAACCAGCCCTCCTCTGGCTATACCATTGTGCCAGTGTCACTACTGTGTCATTATATAGCACTGGGTGTTATTATACAGATGCAGATACACATCCAGTATTTCACTCAGGCTTTATTTATTCCATAACTTATCACCCAATATCGCTAGCAGTCTCTTGACAAGCCACTAACTTTATTCACACTACATATTTTTTTTCTTCCTATTATTTAATCAGAAAGAAAAGATTTACTAAGGTTGTGGCGGACACTGCAAGGGCTAGTCACGGACACTTTGCCTATCCCTGGTGTGTGTGTGTATATATATATATATATATATTTATTATTTTTTTTTATTTTTTTTAAACATTTTATCTTGACTGAAAATGAGCCCGGCTCCTGTCCAGGAATCCAATACAGGCATATAGCAGTAGGGGTGGGGGGGCTGCTCCTCTCAGAAATGCTGTGCCTTGCGAATATCAAATACATTGTAGATGCAGTTAACCCAGCAGCTAACGAGCAGAGGGGACTGCAGTTTTAGCCTATTTGGCAGCCGTGGGGTTAACTGCATCTGCTATGTATTTGAGCCATTTCTCAGAGAGCAGGAGATTGTGTGGGAGGTTCCATAATGATTACATACCCTAAGTTTTAGACTGCAGACGTCCCTAGAGGGAAATATAAGTAAGTGGCTTTCCCTCCTCTTCACATCTTCTGCATGGGCTCTGCTTTTAGACTTCTATAGATTGATCGGCTGCTACTGAGATCAAACAGAAAGTAAAAAGCCATTTTACAAATGTGTGCTAAAAACAACCACTAGATGGAGCTGGTTTACAAGAAATCACATACAAATCAATGCAGTACAGCCACATCTGAAGATTTTTTTTTTTTTTTCAAAAAATCGCGGCAATTAAACGCATAAAACCGCATCCACGATTAATCGTGCAGCCCTAATATATATATATATATATATATATATATACACACACACACAATTATATATATATGTGTATATACATATTCTGCTATATGCATTGGAATGTGAAACATTTACAGTAAGCACAGTATAACACTATTAAATATGATTATTGCATAAATTTGATTTTGCATGTTTTTAGCTACTTGACTGCTGAAATATGTCTATATATGTTTACTTATGCATTTATATGTGTCTGTAAATACATATATACAGATATAAATACAAAAATAGATATGTACACACACACACACACACACACACACATATATATATATATATATATATATATATATTATTATTATTATCGGTTATTTGTAGAGCGCCAACAGATTCTGCAGCGCTATTAACAAAGGCGGAGTACAAAAAAAACAGTTATAGGGATCAAATGGGTAGAGGGCCCTGCCAAGAGTTGCACTGTTGTAGTCAGCTCTTGAGAAGGTGATCAACAAACAGCTGGACTCTTAAGCTTACATGCTAGGGGGGTTCAGGGGATAGCAATGGAGGAGAGGAACTGGTATAAAGTAAGGTTAGCGTAGGTTGTATGCATCCCTAAACAGTAGAGTCTTTAGGGAGCACTTGAAACTTTTAAAACTAGAAGAGAGTCTTGTGGAGCGAGGCAGAGAGTTCCACAAGATGGGAGCCAGTCTGGAGAAGTCCTGTAAACGGGAGTGTGATGAGGTGACAAGAGAGGAGGAGAGTAGGAGGTCTTGAGCAGAGCGAAGGGGACGGGAAGGAGAGTATCTGGAGACAAGATCTGAGATATAGGGGGGAGCAGTGCAGTTGAGGGCTTTGTATGTCAGAGTGAGAATTTTGTGTTTGATCCTAGAGGCAAGAGGAAGCCAGTGAAGAGATTGGCAGAGAGGTGCAGCAGATGAAGTGCGACTTGTAAGGAAGATGAGTCTGGCAGAGGCATTCATTAAGGATTGTAAAGGAGCTAGGCGGTAGGTGGGGAGACCAGAGAGGACAGAGTTGCAGTAATCGAGGCGGGAGAGGATGAGAGAGTGGATTAAAATCTTAGTTGTGTCTTGTGTAAGGAAGTGTCTAATTTTAGAGATGTTTTTAAGGTGGAAGCGGCAGGCTTTAGCCAAAGACTGAATGTGAGGAGTGAAAGAAAGATCTGAGTCAAATGTGACCCCGAGACATCGGGCATGCGGGGTAGGGGTAATGATGGAGTTGTCGACAGTTATAGAGAGATTGGGGGTGGAGAGTTTTGAAGAAGGGGGGAAAATAAGGAGCTCAGTTTTGGAGAGATTTAGCTTGAGGTAATGAGAGGACATCCAGTTGGAGATGTGAGAAAGACAGTTAGTGACACGGGTTAGCAAGGAAGGAGAAAGGTCTGGTGCAGAGAAGTAGATTTGGGTGTCGTCGGCATACAAATGATATTGTAAACCATGGGACTTTATTAGGGAACCTAGTGATGACGTGTAGATTGAGAAGAGAAGGGGACCGAGGACAGAGCCTTGCGGTACTCCAACAGAAAGTGGTGACGGGGCAGAGGAGGCCCCAGAGAAGGCTACACTAAAGGTACGGTTTGACAGGTAGGAAGAGAGCCACGAGAGGGCTGTGTCACATATGCCGAAGGATTGGAGGGTTTGGAGCAAGAGAGGGTGGTCAACAGTGTCAAAGGCTGCGGACAGATCAAGGAGAATAAGCAGAGAGAAGTGGCCTTTTGATTTTGCTGTAAGTAGGTCGTTGGTAACCTTAACAATTGCTGTTTCTGTGGAGTGATGGGGACGAAATCCAGATTGCAATGGGTCAAGGAGGGAGTTTATTGTAAGGAAATGGGAATGGCGTGCATAAGATAGTTTTTCGAGAAGCTTTGATACAAGAGGGAGGAGGGAAATAGGGCGGTAGTTGGATGGGGAGGTAGGATCAAGGGAAGGTTTTTTGAGGATAGGTGTGACCAGTGCATGTTTCAGTGATGAGGGAAATATACCGGTGCTGAAGGAGAGGTTGAAAGTGTGTGTGAGTATAGGGGTAAGGGTGGCAGAGAGGGAGGGGAGTAGCTGTGAGGGGATAGGGTCAAGGGGACAGGTAGTGAGGTGAGAGCACAGTATAAGTGCCGAAACTTCTTCCTCAGTAACAGGGGAGAATAAGCTAAGTTTAAGGTATATATATATGTATATATATATATATATATACATATTTAGATATGTATTTAGATA